>NC_142823.1:5282236-5433157 GCF_057945365.1 Rhopilema esculentum | reverse complement strand
CATCGATGAATTGTTTTTGGATTCAATATTCTTTCAGTAAGAACCATTATTCATAAGTTTGTGACCAACATACTTGCGGTCGATTTTTATTTAAAAACTCGAAGCATTTCCTATAATATTTCTAAACTTAGCAAATTCTTTCTAGATTAATGTCACAATAATAATCTATTCATAATGTGGCTTGCTGTCAATTTGGTTTAGGTTTGCCTGTACTCTGTTTTAATGCCATTTTGTGTAGCCTAATGCATCTGCGACGGCACTCTCTCCATGCACACTCTCTCCATGCAAAGCAGACTTGCAATACCAGCAGGGTAATGGTAGAGAAAAAATCAATTAATCAAATCGATTATCTTGTTGTTAGGGTTCGTTAGAGGCTACCAGAGCCAAATAAACCGACTCTAGAACTGTAATTATTCTATTGGGGCACACCCATATATCTCTCAATTAGGGTCTAGAAGAGTGTATGACCGTTGTATTTGGTCTTTTCGCGCCCCCTTTCAGTAAAAATTGCGTTCTGGCTGCCAAATGACGTCATTTGCGGGCATACCACGCAAGCTGAAACACCATCTTTTTTCGTTGATCTTTTCTTGTGTCTTCTCTCGATGCTTCTTCAGCCTCGGTCATTTCACAAGGGAAGTGTCACCATTCACATCCTTAAGGTTTATGTTCTGCCTTCTGGTGTATCTGTAGCAGCCCTCGTATGAACTGATAGAGGAGGTGTATGGATGTCCTGCTCTCTCGGCAATCACCCCCCCCCCCCATGGTTAGTTTCTCGATAGCCACTGGATACAGAATTCAATTTCTAAGCAATTATTTAAGATTTGAATGTAGCCAGAATCGAATGTTTAGATTTGTATTACGTAAAGGAAATTCTTAAATCATCAAATCACTTCACGAAGTATTCTTTGCCAAATTGTTATCCCTCCCCGATCACTTTTGTTGGACTGAAGCGAAATTCAAAATCGATTTTGCTGCTACTTGGGAAAGAAAAGTAGTTAAATAGGCGTAGGAGACATAGGGGCTGGGAGGGCTAGATGCCCATATCTCGTTGCACCGCCATTAGGCGCTGTCGTTTTCTTCCTAGTGTATCCATAGCGTATTGCGTTTGTTTAAACTTAACAGTTCGTACACAGGCTCTTATTTTCGCCTATAAGTACCAGGTTTTTTTTAAAATAGCCGCATTTATTTGATAAAGAAGGTCGATATAATCAAAATCCCTTCAATTTCAAGAGTATGGATCTTTGTTCCCAGCCGTGTCTCAAAGTCTTGTTGTTTACAGTGGAATATATTTGCTATCGCTCAGGCATGTAAAAACTTTTGATTTGCTAATGGATGAATTCTCTGCTTGGCCTACGTAGTGTAAACGCAAATCAGTCACGTCCTACACGGATGCGAGGTGGCCTCAGCTACCTGCGCCAGTAACACATAAACCAGATATGCGTTTGACGCACTTTGGCAAGGAGACTCTAAGTGCTCTTGTAAAAAATGTGCAAATATTTTCACAACACAAGTGCTGTTTCATTGATCTTTTTGACTTGGCAAACTTGGTATTCCATTAGCTTTTCGAATCACAAATAGATTTTCCGCAGAGACTGTAGCAAATGTTTGTCAGTAAATCCGGGGACGACGCGCTTCCTGAACCTAGAAACAGTTGTGAGAATAATCAAGTTGGTTGCGATTTTCCCTATTTTTCTCTTATTATTAGGTATCTCGCATAAAAACCCTGCCAAGTGCAAGTCGTGTATATTTTCTCGGGCCTAATGCTCGTCCACAGAAAAAATATGGCGTACGAATCAGGTGGCCAGAGACACGTGCTTTCACCTTTTTCCAGGCTCCAGCTGAAAGTCTTCTACCCCTTTGTTGGTGCAAGAACCCTTAGTGCATCGTTTGTAAACCAATGTCAAAAATTAGGTCACTACAATATAAAGATACATAACATATTATAGATATTGCAGATAATGGATTACAACAGTACTACAATATTAAAAGTAATCGACAGATGCCATCTGCCATCAATATTAGCCAATCAATGAGCGTGTGAGTAGAATCACACTCACTGATTGGCTAAATCTTGATTGAATGATGGTTTAAGCCTGTTTGGTACCCCTCAATTTCTTTTAAGAGGCTCTAGCTTTACTTTAAGGGCATTGGCCTAAATATGTCAATGTAATAAAATGATGTCCGTTTTCGTCATGCCCCTGACCCCTGATAATGACCCCCTTTCCCTGAAACTCGCTCATACCATATAAGACTCCCTATCTACACAGAATAGAGAGAGCTCTTTTCCTCTTCTTCTTACTGTCTGGTTGTTTCTTAGCAGTATCCGACATGATAATTGATTTTATTATTTCTCGATTAGGAAAGAAAAATTCTGTAGGTCTCGATGACTTTGCAGCGAGAAATACGAGCTTAATCTCGTTCCGGTGAAAGTAAGCTAGCGCATGCGCCAAAAAATTCAGGCTTCAACGAATCTGGCTTGTGTCCCTTCTGCCTCTCTCTATTCTGTGCTATCTATTAAGCTGATAAAGTGCCCCCGCCCCTTTTCAGTGGGCCCCTTGCACACGACAGTTACTCAACAGAAAGCATTATTGAGGAAATATCCAACTTTAGCAGAAAAAAGCTAAACTGACATCCCCAATGTCCAACGATTAAAAAAGTCTGTTTTTCATAAGTTCTTTCAATTCAACAGTTTGCTTTCAATTAAAATTTCAATGTATTTTAGGTTGGTTATATCAAATTTTGCATTTATAATTTTGCAATAAAAACATTAAATTTCATATATTACATTTCAAACATTTCAATGTGGTTTTATTCTTAGAATTTACAATTTTCTCAGAAGTGACGTAAACTTATTTCTATAAATATATGCAAAAAGCATCCTTTTTTAGAACGTTTCATCCTACCTATGGGAAAATTTACACCCATTGCCTAGAGTTATCTAAAGACAAACAAACTGAAGGCACAGAAAACCCCGTATTTCAGAGGAAGTACCGGTTTTGGATACAAATGTCTATAAATATATGCAAAAAGCATCATTTTTAGAACGTTTTATCCTACCTATGGGAAAATTTACACCCATTGCCTAGAGTTATCTAAAGACAAACAAACTGAAGGCGCAGAAAATCCCATATTGCAAATGAAGTACCGGTTTTGGATGAAAATGGCCAACCAGTGATTCAAATAGAAGAGAAGAAAACAGTTGGGTTAAAATAAGTCATCCGTTCACTTCTGAAAGGCGATTGTACCCTTTGTTTTTAAGAACAGGTTTTTAAATCGATGAGGAAGCAAACGTTTGGGAATTTTTTCTGATGATGACAAGTATTTGAATTATCCTTTCATCTTATTAGTGACGTCATTGGCTTGTGTCGAGGTGGATCCTAACGCCAGTCACCAATGGTTCATGACCACTGGTCCTTTATGATCTTTATGATTACAGTCAGTTTTGTCAAGTTATTTGATTAGAAGAGGATTTGTAGCTGATACATAAATAAACCTACACCCTTTTTTGAATTAGAGCCAGTAAATTTAGATTCAGGGTGACAGTTTTTATTTTTCACAGATGCTGGGGCTTGGTTCTTAGGGTTTAGATTAAAGAAGATTAGACACACGACATATTTAATCGAAACCGCATTGGATGTGTATAATGCATGTATTGTTTTCTAGGCCGGAGCCCTCTTGTTAATGCTGAAAAGTAGCAAATTTACACTTTTTGTAATTGCTTTTTGAGAAAATTATTTCAAGGGTCCTCATTGTTCTTTTTTAAGCACTATATCCAGTGGAGTAGCTGAGGCATCTAAGTCCTTAAGGGAAAACACTGAGATGAGGACCTTATTTATTGACTGCAAGAAAGTCCTATCCATCTTTGTCAAACACGATAGCAAAAAGTATGAATGAGAACATTTATTCGTTAATTAGGAAGAGTTTGATTTTTAGAAGCTTCAGCTGACGAAATTTGAAAGTTTTTGGAATTAAGGTGAACTTGAGCGAAGTTTTAAAAACATGGATATAAATATAATTTGGGAGCCCTTTTGGGTCGGGGCGCTTAACTGCGTTACGCCACTGACTACGCCCCTGTTTCTGATACAGTACCATACCAACTGCTACCCGTTAAATTTGATCACATGCATTTAGAGTTCAAAAAGTTTATCATTAGCGTGTTTGTGATGAATTGGCGAAAGTCTTCGGTGACAGCAAGTTATTCTAAATTTAAAACATTTTCTCATGTGCTTCATTGAAGACTTCCCACAAAAACGTTATAGATGTCATATAAGGATAAGTTTGGCCAATTATTAGCTGCAAATGCAACGTCGGCTTGGATCATCATTTCGTGTGGTTGCCACGAAGAGCTATAAAGTAAAAATTACTAATATCATGTGTTTCAACGGAGATAGCAGGAATACGAATTCTTTCACAACCAAATACAAGTTTGCAATGACTATTCTCATTTTTTGCTCATCAAAAGTTCAAGATTATTCTTGTAGATTCTTGACCAAATAGCTTTAAAATTTAAATGACTTGCCATTATTATCTATGGTTAAGTAAGTGAATTATTCAAAAATGGTACGAAAGAGTTTCTTGTTTTCCACCGAGAGGCAACCCCACCATCTTGCCCACCGTAAGGTGCCGTAGCTTCTGTAGTTTAAGCTGAGAAGTAAGAAATAGCAGCAAAATAATCTTCTCTGAGGTGTCGTCAGTTGTTCCTAACGGTAGAAAACTCGAAAATATTATAAAAAGTAGCTAGTTTGTTGCCAAAAGAGTGGATTATTCAGGATAACATTGAATTAAATGTGCAGTAGGGTAACTATCTAAACGATTAAGATAGATTTAATTTCAACTTGTTATTCGTGCCACCACAGAGCGGGGGCCGCGAAATTGGACTTGGGAGGGGGGCCTGTTCCCAATAAGCAAGAAAATTTTTGAAACTGAGCCTTCTTTAACGGCTAAAAATGCATCTCCCAGGCTGAAATTTTGCAAATTACTATACCGCTCAGAATTCAATTCGATTCAACGAAAATACTTGAGACAATTCGACGATAGCAGAAAAACATTGATTATTGATTTTGAGGAAAAATTTAGGGAGGGGAGGAGTCATGTTGGGGAAAGAAAGAAAAGGTGGCCTTTGGTTTAGAGTACACATCGATGTTAATGACAAGAAGCTACTGTATTGATTGAGAGAATTTTATTTCTTGAACAGAAATGTGCATCTTCTTTGTCTCAAGTATTTTCACTAGGCCATGTTTACATATCAATAATGCAGACATTCAATGATGCAGAAATTTATTTACTTAATTGATGCAAAAAATAGACAATAATGGAAATATACCTTAGCAAGTTAGTAAAAAGATTAAAGAAAATCAAGCAGTATATAAACAGTTTGTTCTCTTTTTATTTCATGCAGTGTTTTCAAAAATAAAAGAAGACGGTGAAAAGATTGTATGTCTGCAAAAGTGGGGGGGGGGATGGGGCTCACCCAGTGGCGCCGTGTCTGTAAAATTCTGTGCCGTCAGAACGAGATTCATGATATAGGGCTGCCTATTGTTTTGCTCCCATTCAGATGGAAAGCAATACAATTTGCAGCTCCTTCAAAATGAATTTCATTCCGAGGGCACTGTAAATTATTCATATACTATAGATAAAACTTCAGATTAGAAAAAGTACATTGAACCAAAGTACACAAGTAAAATAGCATCAGCAAATTGTTTGCCACAATTGGGGCTAGAGCCTAGAGGGGGTAAGATGCCATAGATCCTTGAACTAGCCCCCTGGGGGCTTATTTATTTCTGATGTTTTTGAATGGGGCTTATTCGAAAGAGGGGCTTTTACGAAGGGGGGGGGGGAGATTATAAATTGTTGTAGACATTAAGAAGACTTTGTTAAAAAACCTCGTTTATTTTAGCAGAAATTTCTTTATGAGCATTTAATTAAGTTGTACCAAAAGTATGAATTTTTGAGGTAATTCAACAAAACGTCAAAGACAACCTCAGATGGCAAAAATCATCAAATTTAAGTGGGCCAATTCAAGGATTTACAGTAGCAGTGGGAGCTTATTCGAGGGGGGGGGGCTTATTGACAATTTGTACTTCTAGGGTGGGGGCTTATTCAAGGGGGGCTTTTTCAAGGGGGGGCAATTCAAGCATTTACGGTAAATCTTTCTTTACATTGGTGGTCCCTCCAGTCAAGGATCATTAACGCAGGCCCTATTGTTTCAGTGTGCGTGCCAGCTCTTGTGTTCTCGATACCCGGCACACCTACTGGTAAAGAGGCATTAGATGTCAGAGTACCTCTGGTGACGTAATCTATTTTCCCTTTCAGTGGGTGATATCGGCTTGTGACGATGAACTGCGAACTAGCTGTAAACATATAATCCCATACGTGCGTGAAACTTTTCGAGTTAAACAGTTGGAGGTAGCATTTGTGCTTCCCTGGCCATCGACTTTCTAATTCAATTTTCTTTTGCGTGGATTAAAGACTGCTAAACGCTAGCTTTTCATTGATCACACGAAGGCTAAACAACAGTTAGGCACAGAAGGCACAGAATAGAAATGACGTAAAGGTCATTTCTATTCTGTGGTAAAGGTCTTCCTAGAAAGCGAATGTTTTTCAGGAATGAATTAGAGAAGCATAAATTTTCTTTATTTTGTATTGGGTTATAGTGAACGTCAAAAGGACTAGGTCCATGTATTGTACTTCAGGATCCCATCACTTCTCTTTAAATCTGACTTTTTCGAAGGGATTGTTACATACCCCACCTCTACATTCCCGCCCCATAGCTCTTGGACGCTAGTTGCAGATCGTTTTTAAAAGAAATAAGTTAATAGAATTTGCCTGTTAATCTTTTCTTTCCCGAGACCTCCATGCTCCAAGAATTGAGTGCCTTTGGGGCTTTTTCTCTTCGATGGTGGAACTCCGCCCCTATTTGCATCCCATAGAGGTGCCCTTCTTCTACCTATTGCCCAAACCTTTGAAATGCTTCCTATATCAATGTTATCATCAATGAATGGTACTAAAGACTAAAAGGGGCTCAATGTTGTAGTTGATCATTTTATGCCTCTCGATGACGGTGAACTTTCATCAAGGTCTGTCTGCACATCCAGAGACCACGGATCATATTACGAATGGCGGTGGGGGGGAGGGGGGCTTGAAGTCACAATTCATAATTTTCCCGGCGGTCCCTTTATGAGAAACCGGATAAATGCCCATCATTCTAGTTCTTCTTTGATTCTAGTTTTCTCCACCTATTGTTCCGATCAACGGCCACTATGATTCATACTCAAGCTTGCGCCTCGTAATTATCCGGGGGGTTACTGCAACAGACGTTTAGCTGCTTACAGGAACGTACTTGGTCGCTCTCCTTTTTGCATCGTAAAACTTTTACACTTGTTCCTTTCCCTAAAGACCGTTATTGTAGTCACAAATTGTGCTTTCTTGCACGTATTCTGCTATTCCTTCACCCCTAACCAACCAATGATAAAACAAATTAGAAGAGTGTGACATTTCTGGCAATGATAAAATATGGAAAAGGCTTTGAAATAACACTTCTTCATTTGCCGACAAGTTTCAATATTCACCTAAAAACACTCATACATGGCTCACAAAACTTCATTTATGGGATAAAACGTTGTCCAAAATTGCATTTCACAATAGCTCAGCCTCAGCTTGTTTTTAATTTGTTCTTAACTTTTAACCTATTTTGAGGCTCATGTTCTTATAAAATTGTTCGTATAAAAAATAGTGTATGGACAAAACCGAATTACATCCTTTGTATAATAGCTGCAGGAATATAATTTCTCGCGCTCCATAGCACTTAACAGGGGCGGACTGGCTGGTCGGGCTATTCGGGCGATTGCCCGAAGGGCCGGTCGGTTTAAGGGCCGGCTGATAAGTTCAAAAAAAATAAATTAGCTTAGAAAGTGAATGCGAAGCAAAAAAGTATACCCACGCGTTGATCTGCTTGCCTTGAATTTTCAGAAACTTTGTGGGAAAGAATAAATATACACGCGAGTACTCCTAAACCATCAAAATTATGAATTCATTACTGTCACCGCAGCCGAAACACACTTTTACAGGAAGTATGTTATTGACATCTTGTTGTATTTTCTCTTGACGGTTTTTCCTTTTTGGCGACATATTATACTGTAACACCCCAGTTTCAATGCGATGCATAAGATTTTAACCTGCCCTGGTGGCTTTTGCTTGAAGCTGGTCATGTTTTTGCCTAAGCACAAGCTATTGCTCAATGCAATAAATTTAAAAGTACAAAAATTAGAGTTCACTAAGCGATTTGCTCTGTGATGTGAAGCAATGAAGAGGACATACGTAGAACAAGGGAAAAGCAAGAAGACTCCAACCAAAGGTGGTGCACAGAAATTTCGTGAGGAAAAGCTGCGGGACTTAAAAAAGGATTCAGCTACGATACAAAGCTTTTTTTATCAAGCAAAAGCCACAAACGTCACACAAAAACAGCAGGGTCTTGCTTTTTTCAATAAACTCATATAAGTTATGGTAAGTTTATTAGGCCTATACTATCATAAGTCAAATGGACCCCCGCCCAACAGGGGTATGGTGCTACACGATAAAGTTTCAACAGGGGTCCCCATGTTTTATTTTTGGGGTCAGAAATTGATAAATTGATATTTTTGGGTTGCTGAAAATCATTGTGGTTTTCCGGAGGATTAGAAAATTAATTGTCACAAGTTGAGTGCGATAGAAGCTTTTCCACTTCAAATATATAAAGAACAGATTACGTAGTAATTTTTTGCAGCCAAACCTGGAGTACTTCATGTTGATGTTCTTAGAAAAACACCTGTTAGATGACATCCAGGACGATCACATTATCAACATATAAGATCCTGTATTTAGAAACAAAGTCAAACCAATGAGTTAAAATTTTTGTTTATTTACTCTTTAGTCAGCAAATGACATATTTAACACGTTTTGTTAACCATATTCTGTTAACCAGCATTCATCCCTGTACTAAATTACTGAATTTAAAAACTTGTTTTTCTTACAGACTAAAATTTACTTCCATTTTCCGAGGAGTTTTTTATTTGCTATTATTGTGGGCCGGTTTGATCAAAATTTGCCCGGGCCAAAAAAATTAGCCAGTCCGCCCCTGGCACTTAAAGAGCTATTATCTATTGCATACAAGATAGCGACATCTACATTTACTGAAGCCAGCCTACGAATAACAACTGCGTAATTTCCTTGTCCATCCTGACAGATTTTGATCCATTTGCTCTGTCTCCCACAACTGAAGCCCACGCTTTCTAACCAGAATTTATCCAAAATATTCATTAATTTCGTGGCCCCAGTGTTCTTTTGTCAGTACAGCTAGGGCATTAGTGGAGGGACGATGGGACAATATTCCTACTATACTGTGGGCATTCTACACAGTGACGTAACAGAGGCATTTGAGGCCAGAAGAAAACTGAGATGGGGCCGCACTATTAGTGTACAGCAAGAACGCCCCATGATGGGACGTCCCATCCAACCCATCTTATCCATCTAGGCTGCGATACACTGAGAGCGAAATAGCGTAGCGTGCTCATGTATTTGCTCACTGCGAACGGAAAGGAATAACAGCAATGGACAGGGACGAAAACAAGTTGCTAATTTTGGGGGGGCGTGGAAGTATGAAAATTCCAACTTTAAGTGATAAATTTTTCATTCGACCAGTAGATCTGTTGTACCTACCAAATTGATATTTGTAAATAGCCCGAACACCATAGTTCTATTTTCTTTATAATTACCAAATCTTTACTCAATAATTAGCCTAAAGCATAAAAGCCTAAATCTCTAAATTTTGATTAACATGAAACAAACATTAAACATACTGTAAGAAGTAAAGCAACATTTAAGCAAAACCAGTATTAGATATACTTAATGATTAGTAGTATTCTTTCAGATCAATTGATCAATTTTATCTAAAATACATTTTTTCGCGATATAGAAGCACCAAGAATTTGGGCCTTTAAACTTTTCAGAGGGCCAAATGCCTTTTCATTCTTTACAATTGAAATGATGATTTGAGAACAAACTTGTGCATATGCCTGATTCGAAAGATGAAATACTCTTCTTTGATCAAATACTTCTACTGCAGTTTTTGCAATATGTTCTTGCTCCACAGCAGTTTTGTCATAGGAATTTATGATAAGGACTCAAGGACATTAACAAATAACAGGGGAGTTTAGCATAAACTCGTTTTTTATAAGAAGCGTTGAGAATTTTTAGTACTGAAAGATTCTTAATCTTTTATTGAATTAACTACTCGTAGTTTCTAAAAAAATTCCCACTCTAATATTTTCTGATCAATGCGGGTATTATTATTCCAAACTGTAAGTTTCAAGTTTCTTATCCGTAAGTTCAGCTTGCCTGTTCGTAATTTGATTCAACTCCCGTCAGAAAGAAAGCAAACGGGGCAATTGTGCAATTTGGATCCAGTGGAGACGGGATTCACAATAGAAAACGATTGGATGGGTCAGCTTCAGCCTGTGAATTTTAATGTTTAGAATTTTTATATTTAAAATAAAAAAACTTCTTAAAATATAAAATTCACAAGTTTGGTCTCAAGAAAAAAATTCCAAGTCAACCGTTACGTTTTCCAACTGTAACTGGATTTTCCAAACTTTGGGGGGGCGTTACGCCCCCCACGCCCCCCTATTATTTACGTGCCTGGCAATGGACGTCGATTATATCGTTGCCATACAGCTGATTAGTAACTGGGAATAGTCTGACGATACTGGTCTTCAACCAGACCAGTATGAAAAGACATGGCCTCATATTTGGGGGAGGGGGTGGCCCCCAAAAATTGCCAACTGTATTTTATATGGGAAGCAAAACAATGGACATCCCCTCACCATTATAAATTTATTTCCGACTACAATAACGAATCAAACGTAGATTGATATGTTCTGAATCTGAAATAGCCTCGTCATTCCTTAACTGCGGCACCAAATGATGATATTCACCAGATAAAAGCAAATATTCATGAAAATCAGATCGTGCCTCTTTTTATTCCGTGAACCCAAAATCGTCTTCGTTATCAACTTTGAGATACAATCATTATTTTTGTTTTGAATCAGCAACTGCGTCATCAAACTTCACTCTGCAAAACTGTTAGCCTGCGTCCCAGTACTTGTGGACTGGGGCACAGGCTACAAAACTGTTTGATTCGCAATCCTGTTCGCTTCGCTTTGCTTCGCTTAGCTTAGCTTCTCTTTATCGCTGCAGTGTAAAAGCAGTCACAACAGCAAGACATAAAAATGATACAAATTTTCTCCTTTACTTTACTATAGAAGATTCAAATGGAGAACTTAAAAAGTTTTCGTTAATGGGGTGAACTTGAGCGAAGTCTTAATAACATGAATATATTTTATAATTTGAATATATTTATACAACATAATGAATATATAACATGAATGTATTTTATAATTACATGAATATTATACATCATATAATTTGGTGCCATTTTTGGTCGGGGTCCTCAGTTATCGAACTAATGTGTCCTAAAATGTGTTACGCCGGCGTTTCTGCTTCTCGTCTTAAATTTTTCTGCTTTTTGAATGTAGGTTCTTTATAAAGTGGTACCACATCAGAATGTGAGCATGAAAATGGTACCACATAATTGATCTCAGTAGTTGTAATCCTTTGAATCTGGGAAATTGAAAACACTGTTTTGAACATGGAACATATAATTTTAATTTCAGATATACTTTGAATCCCAAAAGATAGCGGTTTTGATCAGAAAGATGGCTAGATATCTCGTCTCGTCTCAGTCCCCTTATTCTAAAAATCATCAAAAAGGAAGATCTGGTAATTTTTTTCACCATTTCTTAACCATCAAAAGATAGAAAGAAGTAGGGGGTAAACGGGGTGTGAATTCTTCCATCTTCGGGGCAATCAACTTCTGTGTCTTCCAATGGTTTCCCCAACGCTCTTGCGTTGATGTTTAAATGTAAACAAAATTTTTTCGATTCAAATCCTCTACTTGTTCTCGAATTGTTTTTGAAGCTCACCCGACTCTTGGACAATAACCGTTTTTTTATATTTGCTGTGTGCAACAAACCACTCACTCTTTTGATCAGGGGGATTTTGTACAAAGATTGTGTACATACGCAGCTTTCCGAAATAATTTGCCAACCTAAGAAAAATGCATTAAATTATGTCTAAGATGCCCAAAATTCAATTAACCTCAGTACTAGGCTCAAATTATAATAATGATAATAATGGATATTTATATAGGATGTACATTTCAACAAAATTTGCTGCTATCAACATGTGTCTTGTAAAGAAAAAGAAAGAAACTAAAAACCTATAAAAACTCGGACAAAACCTATAAGTAACTACAATGATTTTTTGGAAATCCATGCATATCAAAAAGTTTCTTTAAGGACTCGGTTTATATAAAAAACTTTAAGGATTCAGTTTTTCTAAGATCGATTCGCAGTTCATCGTACAGCTTTCTATCCATAAAATAGAAGGACTTCCTAGCGTATTCTGTTTTGAAGTTAAGAAAAATTAAGAAATAGTTCTATTCCTATAATTTGGTAAAACCATCTTGCAAACAATTTTGAAAAATGGAGTACATGTTAACTCCACCAAACCTAAGTCTGACTCAAAAATAGATAAAAAGTCACATACTTTGTCACATCTTAGCACCTGTCATACCTTTAAGTAAATATTATCATATCAAAAGTAATTATTTCGTTAATCGTGAAACTGGGTTATCCAGGAAATGTCCAGCCAACTAAATTCGTGCCATACACTTCGAGGATTTTTTGACCGTATTAACAGATCATAGGTCCCCTAAGGTCGTATAGCCATGTCTGCAACGCAGACTGCTAGGGTCAGGGAAGGCTCTCCTACCAAATAGACAGCCAGCAAAACACTTTTTCTATCAGGTAGCTGTATTGCAGCAATGGCTTCTCCGAAGGAGCATTAAGATGGTTCCTTACCCCCTGGCAAGTTCGTCCTCCTACTTCCTCAGGATCTTGCCAGTTTCTGACAGGAAATTATAAGAAGAAGTGTGACACCGATATCAGCCCTTAGATCGATTAAACACGAGGAAAAGTCGTTTGAGCAAGACAAGAAGGATAGAAGCAGTGTTCCTTTCATCTAACTGGTTTGTGCTTCGATTTCTCAGGCGCCATAATACTGACGGCGGGCGGAATTCTATAGTAAGTAGGCATTAAGAATGATTTATGATTTGATATTTAAATCTATCAGTAAAGAATCAGTGAGATTTATTATCTAAATAAAATATTTAGTTCAACAAATGTAAGTTGGAACAGGTAGGCGCTATCGGCAGTCTCCGGGTTTGAGGAAGTAGAGTGCATTTTTGTGAAAATTATTCGGGATGGAGCATCCTTGATTATTTAGCAATTTAAGAAAAGCCCTCGGATGAATATGTGGAAATTAGTATTCTTCCTCAAGATATTACTCAACAGGGACGATTGTGTTTGAATCCATATTAATTTGGTGTTAAAATTTGTAAGACCCGTTGACCAGAAACCACAACCATCCTACTTAGGCCATCGAAGATTATAACGAGAACGGCGAACACGGCTTAGAAATCCCACAGTTCACAGATGTTGTTCTTCTTTAGGTGGTTGTCTTGCGCTAGTCTAAGCTAGAATCTTTGGCTTTTTAGGGGAATATGCAATAAAGCTGTCCAAAAAATATTTGTCAGATTCTATTCATTTCAATCCCAGTTTATTGGGCATGTTTTTTAATTAACCGAAACTGGCTTTTTAGATTTTGTTTTTCATCTTCAATCCAGCTTATCATTAAGAAGGAAATTTCAGAAAGGAATTGTATAAGCGCTTATCGTGATTATAATTTTTTGAATAATTATTTTCAGGCATGGCATTTGATGAAATGCCACATTAATGAATGGCTCTTTGTGTACCATAATACATTTTACGAAATTTTTCAGACTTTCGAAGTAGCTGTTTGAAATTTGAAACGATTGAAATTTGATAACTGAAGTAAAGAATCCAAACGTCCAAGTATAACGTGTGATATCGTATGTATTGAATTGTGCACAAAAGATAATTAGATGTCAACGCTGATGTAATAGTTTTCAAACATTTGCATATTTGATTTGTTATCATTTATACGCTTCTGATCTCAAACCAGAATGATCATGAATGCATTATAAATATCACAAAAATTATTTGTTGAATCTCAACAAAGTATATTTTTTTTATGCAACAATTTTAGGAAAGTTTCACACAAAAAAGATTGCTTGATTGTGCACAGAATGGTACTTTCTTCATACTACAGTTAAAAAATCCTAAGTGGCTCATAATTAAAAATAACACACCATTGTCCCTTATAATTTGAAGTGATTGGAACAGTTTGTCACATTGTCATGTTTTGTCCAGGTGTCTCTTTAAATATTACCATCCCTTGTTCTTTAGAGGCATTTATTGTTGAACAAACTGATTGCACAACTGAATAGGGACCTGAAATAATTATACTACCAAAAGCTACCTTGCAAATTGAAATTCCTTTGAAGTCTGGATTAGGATAAAGTAAAATATGCCATCTAGATTAATCTCATGTGATAACTTGCAGGAAGTTTGTTAAGCATACCTAATTAGAGTAGGATGTTGCTCATTCTGCCCAGTATTTTGGCAATTATTTGCAAGATGCCACTTGAAAGAATGAATAAGAGCTGATTAACCAGAAGTAAATAATCTTCCTGCTGACAGGACAACTTGGAAATAAGTGAGAAAATAGTTATATAATTTGTAATTTATAGTTGGTCGAAGTATTTCTAAAAATTTTATTTTTTGATTTGTGTAATAGATTAATTGTAAATTTTCAGAATCAGCATGTTGTTATATTAATCATTGGGGGCATCATATATGGAGTGCATGTGCTCAGAAAGGGGGTGAGTGGGTTCAACAAAAGTATCTGATTGCATTCAAAGGACAACAAGGTCCAAGGACCAGTTGTATCCTCTCAATTATTATTCTGAAGCTAAAAAGATAAATAAAGAAGGGCTAAAATTTTCAGAAATTTAAGGAAATACCTATCAACCTTCAGAAAAAGGGTTGCTAAGTCTTCTTTGCCTTGTTCCAATTTCCAAATACAAGAATGTTTACAGGAACCCAGGACTTTAGGACATGCATTCTTTCTATGATGCATATCATGGTGAATGTGTTCCAAGATGCAGATATGGTAACACTGGGGGTGCACCTAAAAGTAAGATATATTTAATTTTTTTACTCGAAATGTCGATAGCACAACCACACCTGGCACACCTGATGGGAGGGTTGTTTGTGCACCCATTAAAATGTAGAAATCAGCCATACTCTGCAAACTGGCATTCTTTCTAGATCCCCAAATGTGCAGCTCATCCCAACTTATAACAGGAATTTTCGGCATCAAGGCAATGTAGATGCCTCTCAATGATAGCATATCCATACCCAGGAAGTGAACCTTTTCCCCACGTGATCTCTGTGTAATTGTCATGTGATCTCTTTTATTGATGTTTTTTATAAAAGATCAACTAAGATGCATAAGAAACATCAAGTAGGTTCCACAGCCAAAACCAAATTTTTGTCATTTTGTGATTATGCTAACTTTTCAAGGGGCTGTTGGTGCTGATGGGCGATTCACCCCAGACAAATTCTTTTGCAAGCAATAATCAAATGTGTTATTTTCAGTTTAATTTGGTTCTCCTTTTTTATTATTCTATGATTTGTTTTTAATTCTTGTGATCAATTGATGTTTGATTACTAAAGTATCCAGTGACCAGTGATGTTGAATGCAATTGTATGGATTGAACCTTCGGGGCAGGGCTGAAGTCTCCCTGAATTTTCGTCCTTGTCAGAATATCCTGTAGGACCTGAATTCTTGCCGAAAAATTTTAGGCCTTAGCCCCCCAAATGATAACCTGTTTCCCTCACTTCCTCAATGATTGACTCTGTGTTAAGGCGCATCTTGCACACTTGAAAAAGCTGTTTATTTTTAGATTTATGATTTCTTTCTGGCGATTTCCTGATAATACTTTTGAAGTTTATGCAATATTTATCAGTGAATAGCTCCTTTGAGGCCCTTACTCCAAGAGGCTATTAGCTTATTAAAACACCTAGGTTTGCTACTTTTCCTGTTTAATTTGCTCTCCATTCAATCCCTCGCACAATGCCCTGTTTTAGGTATAATCTTTTGTTGATTATATTTGTTCCTATGCTGCTAATCAATATCTAATCGTGAGCCCTTCTTGTTTGCAAAGATCACCACAATGTTTACCAAGATATAGCAAGAAAACAGGGTCTGATTTCCACCAATAGCCCGAAGCGTTCGTCCTTGAGTCTATTGTTAGCTTAGTCGACCACTGAATTAAACAAGGTAAAATTGGCAACAGGCGCATTGCCCAGCAGTCACGACTGTGATGTGACCCGAAACTTTTAGGCATTTTCCTTCATTTTGGACCAGTGTCAAACCCAAGTTGCCAGATAACATTTTCCAGATGAGTCACTGTCTCACGTAAGTCCTCCTTCCACCTGGCTACCTGTAGAGGAAGTCTTCTTACCTTTTGTGTCCACAGTTTCTTGTTTCCATTATCCGTGTTACTTTCACTCAGTGGCGGAAATTATGGGGGTTCAAACAATATATGACCAAAATCAAACTGCTTATGAATTGTATATTTAATTTCAATTCCGAAAGATTAGCCGAAATTTCCATCGGATTCTTCCGAATAAAAGTTATTTTCAAGCGTATTTCCCACTGACAAAAACAAGATAAAATGCATAAAATGAACGTACGACTTGTCAAAAGTGTAATCGGTCGACCTCTTGTATCATCAATTGTCTTAGATAAGATATAGATTTTGATATAAAAAATCATAAATGGATTGTTCTTCTTGCTACTTAATTATGGCGTGGTCGGCAAAGTTTTTATAAGGGTCCCGTCAAAAAATCATCTATTTTTATCAAAATGTGCAGTCTCTTTAAAATTAGACATGATCTAAGATGTTATCTTGTCGGAAAATCGTAGGCCTGCCCCCCCCCCCCCAATGAAAGCCTGAATTTCCGCCAGGAACAAGAGTTTTACCAGGAACAAAGTTTCTGAAACATAGTTATTGCCTCCATCTCAAAGCACCCAAAGCTATCATTCCCCCATCATCATTGTTTCCTCTACGCTGAAAATTAGAACAATGTTTCTAAGTGTTGGTAAATTCTGATATCGCTTTAGCAAGTATCAAAATTATTTTGGTTTAAGAACAAACACAAAACAAAGTCTAACACAAAGTTTTCTGTAACGAGTCACGGTGACTATGTTTCGACGTGATCCGATTGGAAATGTTTTCGCTGTAATAGAGATTTCGAACTGTCATTGTGAATGGGTTGTTTTGATCTTCGTTTTTCTATTTACTTGGAATAATCGAGATCCTTTTATCTTAAGTTGGTTAATGCTTCTTAAATCATCAAAAGATCAACGTCAGAGTTCAATAAGAACCTTTTATTTCAAAACTTAATACAATGCTTTCCAGTAAGACAAATATAAATAACGTCTGATCCTCAATGTCTGTCGGTTTTGACAGTTACTTTATATTGAATTTTACGCAATGAAAAATTGCCTCGTTGATCATATTTCATTACACCTTTTTTATAAGAACCAGTAAATTTAAGTTCAGGCTGACTGTTCTTAATTTTTTCGATAATATGAGGCTGGATTGTTCTTAATTTGTTCTTAAATTAAGAGGGTGTAAGAAGTGCGATTGCTAGCTATTTTGCTCTAAGGAGGTGTTCAGGCCTCATTTGCCAACAAAGTAAGTGAGACAGCCTTAATTTGCTGACAAATTTGAATATTCACCGAAAAAGCACCCACACATCGCTAAAAATCCTCGATTTTGAGAAAAAATGTTGTTAAAAATTACATTTTACAGTAGCTCAGCCTTAGCTTGTTCTTAATTGGTTCTTAACTTTTGACCAGTTTTGAGGCTCTTGTTCTTATAAAATTGTTCTTATAAAAAAAGAGTGTATACCATTAACGACAACTCCCCAATCCAATCAATTGGGCTGATTAGGTGCAAGAAGTCACAGAAACTGCATCTTTTCCACCACAGTTTTGTGACAGTGTTGATCGAAAATAATGGTTCAAAATTCTTTATTCTGAACAGCTACTTATCGGTTATCTTAAGGAGTAAGTTGTTCTATAAATTTCCTTGATTCAAATCAACACTACAAAGGGCAAAATGGATTAATGTGCAGGTAGCTTGTCTTTCATGTTTGATCGATATCTCTTTATGTCTGTAGTTTGTCTTTCAAGCCTCAATGCATTTGCCTTGGCTGTTAACAATAAAGTTATAGCCTTAGCTGTTAACACTTGATTTTAGTATTCAAAACAAAGTAAGGTTATAGCCTAGTTCCTCTTTCAACAGGAGATAGAGTCAATGCATGGCCTTTGCATTTGTGCCGCCTTTTCTCCTGTTGAGTTAGTGCGTAGGTTTATTAAGGCGCAAGCATGCAAGCATTGTTTTTAACGTAGGCCGTCATGAGAAAGCAGGCCTAGAGTTCCTGGGAGTGTTCGATCCGTAGGCCGGTGTTACTACACAGATTTAATAGCCGCCCCTGCTCAAAAGTTTTTCAAACGTTTGTGTGTCATTTGCTAGCGGGGATTTCGTGTTATCTGAAAATTTTCTTTAACAATCCATAATGTAGATTTTCAAGTTATATCCGTGCTGGCTCTAGAGCCACCGTGAGTAAATTTTTCATATTCGGTCCATCTTCCAACATGGTAGCATATTTTGTCAGACTTTCTCATTCTGAAATTTGTTTGCTTTGAAGGATTCCCGAAAAGTTATAAAATTGAGAAGATGGATCCTAAGGAAAACTTGCATGTACCTAGCAATGTGCAGTATTTTTTCAAATTCTTTCATTTTCATGAAAACTTACTATTCAGGTGAAAAAAGAAGAAGTCGAAACGAGACTGCTGAAAAGTATACGAGCAGCAATGAGACATAAATATACGAGCTGAGACCGAGCAATATTCTCATAATATTCTTAAAAATTGGATTATTCTGAGCCTGAAAATTATTACACACAATATTCTTATACAATCAAGATAATGCTTGGTAGTCTGAAAGTTCAGACATTTCAGGTCATTTTAAAAAACTATAAGAGATCCTTATGAACAACAAGCTTCGATATTTAATTCGCGCATTATATTATAGATAACAATCGCAGCTTAATATAAAACGGAAATTGTTTTTGTCTGGAATCTGTAATCCTGTTTTTTTAAACGTTTTCCTAATGAGCTGACGAGAAGGTTAATTAAATATTCAGGTCATTGAAGGTTTTTCAAGACTGGCTTGTTCCATGTTTTGCTTCTGACATAGGCTTCTGATAAGAAAACAAGAAAGACAGGAACAGGGCCTCCGGCGACGGGGGCAAGGGGCCATGCCCCTCCACTTTTTGGCAAAGCAGTAGAGTTTTTATGCAAAATTTTTGTTAAAAGTCTCAAGTGTGTCCTTGGCAACTTTTCTTTCAAACTTGCGACGGAGCCCCCGATGAACGTCAGAACCGGGGGCACACCAGGGGAACGTGCGGCACAACTTTTGGAAGATTCTTTTCCTTTGAAGTAGCCTCTTTGAAAAAGTGTTCCTTGTTCTCTGACATTACGTCCCTTCCTACTTGATCCTATCTTTCGCAACATTCAAATGCTTCCGACGTCCTTTTCATCGACAATTTGACTTTTTATATCTGCTTGTTTTTGAGCCAACAAAACTTTTAAGAAAAAAATGTTGAAACAATTTATCGTGCTTGTATTTTATAGGATGTTTCTTTTCCTAAAAATTTTTCATGATTTCACTTTCTTCTCAAAAATGGTTTTGGAGTAACTTTGGCTCAGTTTTGCAAATTTTGAAGGATATGGACGCTCAACAAAAAATTAGGTAAACATAAAAATTTGTGTCTATGACTAGGGGTTCATTGAGGTGTCGCTAATGAGTGGCAAATTGTATTTATAAGTTGATGTTATGAAAGTTGCTCGTTGGATCGTCGTTATTATTTATTTAGATCGAAGGGTCCTTTTCCTTGGCCTAGTTAAAGAATAAGAATAACTTATTTTTATTTTTATTCTGTGGCCTAACTGCAGTTGTGAAAAATGAATCGGCAAAATGATAAACAGATAATGCTGTTTGTTGTTTTTTATAAATTAACAAAGGACGTCTTGTATTGTCGGTAGACGCTGCTGAATTCCCCGCGTTTACAAACAACAAATCTAAACGGCATTCATGTTGGTTGCTTCCTGATTTTGTCAGTGACGTCACAATTCGTGTCGCGTGATCGATCAACAACAATTTCCTATTATTGCTCGAAGAGACAGTTTATATAAAAGAACTGAGAGTGAGATGTAGCAATAACATGATTTGCTTGTATTTGAAATAGACGGAACCAGACTTTATAACTTAGAGGACACTGTGAGTATACGACTTTACTTAGTCGCTTCTCTTCTCCTGGTCTTGAAGAGCTTGTAACGTAACCGTAACCGTAATGAATAGCCAATTAAATAGTAATATCGCCTGACAAGCGCAGAGACCCGATAGACAAGCATGCCCAATTGTTTATTCCCTAGTCAAAGCGCACGCTTTTTCATCAAAGTTTGTAAACAGTATGAAATCCAATTTCAATTTATTTATCATTATACCCACAGTTAATGTTTCTCCTATTGTTGTTAATAACTAAAGTACGAATAATCTAAAGTATCAGGATATTGTGGCTTTTAATATGTGATCTACTACATACATGTTCAAATTTATAGGCCCCAAATTGTCAAGAAAAATACGACTGAAATGTTTCAAAAAATGTCACACATAAGTTGTTATTTTGGTCTTATTTTGTCTTTGTCAAAAGTGATTCTCGACTTTGAGCGTCTATATCTGGAAAACAAGTAAAGATTTTCGGAAAATAATTCACGATACTTTCTAACTTCCAACTAACTACCAACTTATGCAAAAATCTCAGAAAAATTTGTTCGAGGCTGGAGCGGCCCTTTAATAGGAGGCGATGAACGTACGATTTCCAACACTTCTTGCAATAAACGCAGGAGTTTAAGCTTACTATCGTCCATTTGATGCGTCTTTCGGCGTTTTTGTTATTCCAATCATACTTTTTATAAATTCTTAGAATTCCTTGCACTCAGTTTGAGTATTGTAACAATATAGATAAAGTAATTCCGATTAAAACGGACAACAGGTCAATCATAGCCGACGCTCATCAAAGTGGCCTATTTTTGACGTTCTTTCCGCAAATAGCATTGACAAACAAATCTCTGGGTTATAAAAGCCATCAGATATTGGCAAGCTTTGCAAAGCAAATTGTCATGCGCTTTAAGGAAGCTTTGAAAATAGATTTTGTCATCATCCTATTTCCAATAATGTCAATTCTATAGAAGAAATGTCCGTTTCAGTTGAATGTGTCATAGCTAATGTTTGTCATTATTTTTAGTAACTTGGCTTTAACTTGGATACAAAGGCAATATTTACTTAATTTTATGGACCATTGATTGGTTGGGATTAGGTTATCAAAGTTATTTTCTATACACCACAAAGCATTTTTCGACTAGATAGTTAAGTAAATACTATTATCATTATGCCACTGATTATAATAATATCTCCACTTAGCATGAACAAGGGGAACATAGTAACTTAATCAGGGCCCGTGCCACCGGGTGTGAGAGGTGCTTCTATTTATATTATTGAGATGGTAGAGCAAGGAAACACACTCTTTACATTTTCATATTTTGATTATCATTCAAGATTTGGAATTAACTGAACGAGGTTACGAAGATAACTCAACTACGCTTTACAAAGCTTCGGAGTAAATAGTACTTGTCACGTGATTATAAAAGGTCATGTGATCTGGGGAGCGTCCTACTGCACGGGGGGGAGGGGGGGAGGGGGTGGCGATGCCCCCCACTTTTTTGCGAAGCAGGTAGTTTAAAAGCTGCAGTAAAAGAGGTAAGAAGCCTTGGCCCCCAACTTTTTTAGTCTTGGCCCCCCTCCACTTTTAAATTCGTGGTGCGGGCCCTGTTAATATGATAGGTAAGGAGCCAAAATATACTGTGTTCCGCTTTTCAAAATATACTGTGTTCCGCTTCACTACTGGTTGTTTGGTAGCTGTACTTCCTGGCAGGGCAGTCACGCCAGTATTTATAACGCCTCCACTAGTTATGGCGGATTACATTCCTCGTTTTGCGTTAAGGAGTTAACACTTTAGCTACATCATTACAATAAATTGATTGGCTGAAATGATCTCTAGAGTTTTGGTTGAGATAGTTTTTGTTCTAAGCTGAATTACGGTGACTTTCTATTAACCAATGTTACCGCGTGAATCGTCACCTTTTTTCCGATAAATTCGATTCCTTCCCACAAGCGACTTTGTTTAAGGTGTTTAATATTTTGTCAGGCTGATGTCATTATTGTCTGTGTTACTCTATTCCGTAGAAGAAAGAAGAGCTTCGAAAATGTTCTCTAAATAATTCACATGGGGAGGGGGTGGGAGGTTGATTTTTTCTACATTTTCGTCCTTGAAGCTAAGTTTATTGGTCGAGGTAACACTTTGCTTTCATTTCAAATTTAAGAAAATTAAGCAAAACTCTTAGAAGAATTGTTTTACCTGTCAACAATAAGCTGGGTTCCCTATAGAATAGTCTTTTTACAATTGGCTCAGGTGTTTTTTTTGCAGTCTAAGTACAGTATATGAGGTTTGTAACGGATGTAGTGGTCGTGCCACCGGGGTTTCTATGATGTTATCAGTTTCTAAGCCCACGTGTAAATATGATGTTGTTGTGTATCATCCCCAAAACCACAAGCCTGTTTAGCAGAGAAGTATAAATACCCATTATAAAATGTACTAAAATCCGCAGGGTTTAATCTGCCTATCTTTAAAAGCCGGTTATTTAGTTGCCGGTAATTGGCTTATGAAAGCCGGTCATTTAGCAGTCTTTGTGCGGGCAGGTCCCTTTTCTTGATTTTTAGTCGTCTTCACTATGAGTTTCTTCCACTTCATATTTTTGTCCGGTTGACATATCATTCGGAATTATCTGGTTGCAATTTTTTGGGCTCAGTTTTCTTTATATGATGTTTTATCGACATTGCCTGATGCAGTTGCCTTATGATCACTTTAAGCTTGAATCCCCCCAACACCCCCCCCCGCCACCCCTCCCCCCGCCTGGTCTTATCCTACACAGCATACACACCAAAAGGGTAGTTTTATTGTATACGTATATATGCTTAACCAAAGTTTGAATCCTATATTTTGCGCTCCCATCTGTTCTTCGGGCGCTCTCTTCCTTGCTTTTCTTCAACTCTTTTGTCAGGCAGGACCTCAGACAATGAAGGGCCATCATTTAAGGAATTTTCAGTACTGAATTTTAGTCGAACTTCCTTATAAAAATGTGTTTATTGATAGGAAAGACGTACTTTTTGGTTGGAAGAAATTTTGACAACCGGTTTGGAAGATACTTTTGTTACTGGCATTGACTGTCAAACTACTTTCGTTCTGTGATCATTTTTGCATTAGAAGGTCTTCCAGTTCCGTGTTATGACGTGTGCTACTTTTGGTTTGCTGGTTTTCCTATTTGAAGATTGACATTTTCGATTACGACCCACAGAAAAAGCGAGCAGAAATTTGTGTGATCACGCCCTTGAGATTAGCTTAAATTCATTCATTTTCTTGCAATCGTTTAATTTTTTAAGGCATAATTTTTTTAATTTTCATCAATTCCACTTAGAACGTAATTCATTATCTTATGAGGGCTCCAGACCTCAAGGCCCTGGGGTAATTTCCCCCTTGCCCCCCTCTTGGCGACCCTTTTCCCTATCAGCTATACACCAAAGAATACTCACATATAATTGGGTGATTGACATTCATTCAATGTTTGGTTCACACCAGGAAGAGAGATTGGGCTGTAAAGTAACTTCGCCCCAGCACCGAAGCGCACTTCCACTAACCCCAGCACCTAATCTCACATTCTGAGCTTGATATCGCTGGATTATGAACCAAGAAAGCTAGCTTACGCACACAAAATCATTAAAATCACAAAAACAGGTTTATTCAGAAAGGATTCGAGGTCTTATGTCTGTCATTATGATTGCTTAAATCGTATCTTCGAATCCTGAACACGTAACGAGTGAATTTTTTGGCGAGTTTCGTGCGGAAAGCGGCTCGTTTTTGTGCTGATATATTCGCTATCATTACGATCAGTTGAGGTCCAAGCCATGCAAACGTGGTCACATAGCCACCACGTGACAACGAATGACTCAAATAGCGACAGACAGTACGTGTAACACTTTTTTTGTCCTTGCAGGAATTTGGAATCAGCCCAAACGTTTCTATATCTGGATCCTTGTTTGAAGATCCTTAGTGGACACCACAGTCAACGTACACACAGGCAACGAATAATGTTAGAGTGGCCTATCGCATGAATCAGGTTTTCAGAAGACTCGACATCTGATATAGAAGAACAAAGTAGCAGACAGTTAAAATACCCTAGGCAATGTCTCAGTGCAGAATTATCCGTTTCGTAGTTTCAGTAATGGGCTTAGCCAGCCTTTGCAGCTGTGCTTTTGACGGGCAAGAGTGCCTCGACGCACACAACACACTTCGGCGCAAACATGTGGGAACAGGGACATTGAAGTACTCCGAAGAGCTAGCTAAAGAGACTCAGGATTATGCCAATCTTCTGGCGCTGTTGGATGAGGATACTAAGTAAGCGTATATTTATAAAATTATGTTATGCATTTTCTATAATTCTATTTTAATTGCGTCTTGTTAAAGCGGGGCTCCGATTCTTTCACTGGCTTGTATGCAGAGTCTCAGTTGATTAAAATATGCTACAACATGCCTCTATTACATGATGATGATGATTATAATGATGATTTCATTTTTTAAGCTATAAAAATTTACAGTGCACTTCTACAAACTAAGGTACATTCACAGTATCACAAGAGGCATGAAACTGCATAACAAACCTGTGGCCATTCACAATTACCTCAATGTCTATTTAAAAAATGATGCTAGGCGCAACACCCAGGGAGAGTAAATGTGAGCTTGTTTCTGGTCCGGGTATTAAACAGGAGTTAAGGTATTCGTTTCTTTTATAAATATTTTGCCAGGATACGTACGTTGCGTTGTTATAACGTCCCCCACGTCAAAAGCCAGACTCGAAACATCTTTTTTACAAGACATAGATAATTTTTTGAGGTTCAATGTTACTATGTTTTCAATAACTCGAGGCTGAAGTGTTCATAAAGTTATTCTAAATATTGTTTAAAATTGATTATTTTACATTTGCTCAATATAGATTAAATTGTTTCTAAGACCACTGCATAGTTTGCATGGCATTTTTAGGCGCACGGTTGGCAAGCTCATAAAATCTTCTTCTATTGTTTCGTTTGAGGTTCTAGCACTGTTTTGGCAAATCGAACATCGGTGTTCTTATAAAGTTTGTTTTCAAAATAGTGTTCTATTCAGGTCTTACAGAACAAACATTTTAGACCATGGGATTAAAGACTTCAGATTGTATTTCAAGGAAATCTTGGAGCATGCTTAAAACATTTAATAATCCCGTGAACTATTTATGGTAAGGTGATCTTGATGGTAAATTGTCTAATTTGAGTTCATTATGCAAAAAAATCGTGTGTACAGGGTAAATCAGAAGAAACACAACCCGTTATTGCAATTCATTTGGTTGTTTAGCTACTGAAAGCATGCTCTAAGGATTGAAAATTACCTCAACATTTGTGTGATGGATTTCTATCAGCATCCATTCAAAATAATGATCTTTATTAATGACTACTTTTATTTGACTATTGGAAAATACAACATCTTCTATATCACTTTCTTGTGTCTACTTAGGTTGAAGGTTGTGTTTGCCTACTTATCTATCTTCAACTCTCCACAAGAACAGCACAGTTACCACCTTTTGCTGCCCCTTTTTTCTACTTGCACCCACAAACACGTCACTCAGTTTCAAAAGCTCGGCTTTGCTATGAAACCAGACTGATTTTTTGTGGCTTAGAGTAGTTAGTTCAAGGGATTATTTTCGTCACTGGAATGTTAGGAAACGAGGCTTGCACTATAATCCTATCTCATTATGAAATGCTTAACACCCCCACGGAGCTGTTCCCTGCTCAAAGCAAAAATGTCTTAATATTTCATTTTGTGGCATTCGTGGGCAGTTGTGAAGCATACTGTGGCATGGGAACGAAGCAGAAATAGACTTGAAAGAATTTGAGTATTCTGTTTTTGGTGCTGTTGAAAGCGAACCGTGTAACAAGATGACCTATGTTCGAATCGAAATTTAATTAATTCTGCTGCCACTTCCTTCTTTGCCCAAGCTGGTTTCTTGTACTTTTACGAAATACATTAAAACGGTCTTGTCTCAGAACAGAACAGGCTTCAGCGCAAATTTTTTTATAAGCTCTTAGAGGAACGAAAGTTCCTTATCAGTGTGTTGAAAGCTGAGTCAGTACGAATGCATAATGACGAAAGGTTCAGCATGTTTAAAGCTGTATTAAAAGCGTAACATTATTATATGTTTAAGCGTATAAGTCAAGTCTTTATTACAGTTTATGCTCCCGAAAACAAATACAATGCATGTTTTTATTTATATTTCATGTTTAATAGTGCTATTTGTCCCCCTTTGTCTTAGGACTCCAAAGAGAGATCTCCCGAAAAGAAGGCGCCGAAATGTTGACCCCGAAGAAAAGAAAAATTTTCATAAGGAAATGTGGGATGGCGAGATTCTTTTTCCGGATTCAAAGTGGTGAGTGCCTTCGAATTCATCGCGGTTATATTGTGCAATAATATGGAACCACCAAAGACATCAATTCTTTAAACTTTACCTACGAAAAAAAGTAAAAATAGTTGGCGTTCATATAATTGTAGATCTATAACCAGATTTCTGTAAGCTACTAACTCTTGGTAGAATTTATGTACCCAAAACTTTTTGTTTGCATTTTGCTTCTTTGTTTGGTTTCTCCAACAAACAAAGAAAAATCAGAATATTTGTATTCTCATCCGATATCTTGAAATGCTTGGCACGAAGATGTTTGCTTTCTATTTGGCACGCAAAGCTATCGTGAGCTGGAGATTGTGCGCCATGTTGTTTTCGCTTTTCGTCAGCGCAAAGCGAACAAATTTCGCCCAATGGATATTTGCCTTACCGCAAGTGCTCTATTGTTTAAACAGTTCTAATTCGATTTTCATCAAAAGAAAATTATTGTACCGGAACGGTTAAAAAAACAGTTGAAATGATTTCAACTTTTTTTCGAACCGTTTCGATCCATCGCGGATCAGTCATGTGATCATTTTTGGACTACAAGCGCTTGCGCAACACAAAATCTGATCTGATCTGTGGATCATGTTCCAGAATGGGCTTTCGGCTTTAGGGACATTAGAGCTGTTCATTGTAACGACGTCACTGTTGCATCGTTCAGGCATTTGTATCTTTTGCAATTTTATATTTGTCAGATTCTTTCATTTGTGTTTTCTTCACAATTAGGGATTTGAATAGAAATAGAGAGATTCACGTTGGCGAGAGCATCCACAAATTCTGCTGCTATACTTTTTGCCCAAGAGATTTTTTCCATGGTCTGAATTTTCCACCATCAGCAAAAGGTGTCGTCAACCATTGGTATAAAGAAGTGAAGAACTATGATTTCGCTAAAGGAGAAAGCGTTTCTCCGAGTGCTCCAATTAAGCATTTTACGAACATTGTTTGGAAAAAGACTACAGAGATAGGCTGCGGTCAGTCCAAAAGGAGTAAAACAGGATGCATATATACGGTTACTCGGTACAGAATTATTGGCAGTATTGGAGACCCAGAAAACTTCAAGAATAATGTTGCTGCGGTTGGTAAGTCCCAATTTTTAAGTTGTCAAGCCTTTGGACCACGCAGGCCACCATTGCAAGAAACGACGTTACATTCATAATATTTATCAGAAAATTCCTTCGTACTGAAAACTGTAGAAATTGGAAACAAGAGCTACTTATGCTGTGCTGGTTTTGTTGTCTTAGGTTAATTGTCATAAATGAAAGTCATCTTTTTCGCATGACCAATGCAGTGGTGGCGCTAGGTTTCCTCCGACAAAGGGGCTAGCACTTCCGACGGAGGGGCTAATTTTTTTAGAGAACGATAGGGCTAGGGGGCGACAAGGAATTGTAAGGGTACTGGAGACCGAAGGCGAGCGTTGCGATGAGTTGTTTTGGGATGAGCTTCCTGAATTCTGATAACAGTCCTTTTAGAAATTTCTATTTCCGCCAAAACTTAAAAAATTCGCTCCGACAAAAAAAATTCAAGCATAATTTATCTTCCGACGGAGGGGCTAGCCTCCTCCGACGGGGGGGCTGTAGCCCCCCCTGCCCCCCCTCTGGCGCCACCACTGGACCAATGAAATGTGTACGCCATGTTTTCTAGGCTCTCGTTACGATGACCTCTCTTCCTCATTTTTGTTATTTGTCTTTCACAAGTCAATGAATTTTTCTATGTCCTAGAGGTTATTCATCAATAATGATGTGAAATTTCAGTACTAAACTGACTGAGTCAACTTTTATATGAAGTTAGAATTTCTTTAGAATGGTTATCTTTAGAATGCTAACAAGTGGTTTGTTTTTGTTATGACAGATTCTGCGAATGACTCGAGCAGTGCAAGGGCTAGCAGTTCATTCCTAGTTGCATTTGTCATTGTAATTGTCATCGTTTTCATCCTTGTTTCATTGGGTGTATTCGCTTACATAAAGCGAAACCAAATCAAGGAGGCCTATTACGAGTGGCAAATTAAACATGAAACCAACAAGACAATGTAAGTGTAGTTTATCTGTTACATAAACGTTCGCAGTTTCACCATGATTATTACTAGACTATTTCGTAATCATTATTTTTATAGAGCACAAAAGTGTGACGTCGTCATCGTTAGAATTTCTTGATTTTCTTCATAGTTTGACATCATCACTTTGTAACTCTATTGACAAGCCATCAACTTGATAACCTCTCAGATGATTTCTATCCTGACCTGTCAAGAGCCCATCTTCATTTTTTCTGTCACGTGGTAAAAGTGAATTTGTTAAATTTTAGTGCCGCGCTTCATGAAGATTACGACAAAGGGAGTTTCCATGGCAAGAAAAGCTTCATATACAGAGCATCTTCGAAGAGAACAAGGCCAAGTATTCTTGTAGTGCCAAATGAGCCTCTACCAAACACTCTACCTTTAGAACCACGTGAACCAGTCCCAACTTACGAGAATCTTGTCGTCGTGTACCAGAGAGAAGACGAGTCTGTTAATGTCTATGAAAAAGTAATAGATGAAAAGAGGCAATTACCTCTAAGGCCTAAAGTAAGTATGAATTTATTGTTTCTCTTTTGTATGGCTCTTTTGCACCTACCCGAGTGTTATGACATACATAATATTCTTTGGCTTTCTGTTTAAGGCCGTGCCTATAACACGCCTAGATTGGGGAAGAATGGATTTATTGGACGGCCGGTGCTTTTAGGCTTAGGTAGTTCGTTGATGTCCCTCTCTCGCCAATTTGATCATTTGTTTACTATTTCGATGTGAGTGTTCATTTCATTTTCGACCATACCTTTTATAAATGTTGGGTTAATACAAATAAATGTTGGTCTGATACAGATAAATGTTGGGATATTACAAAGACGTTTACAAATTCAATTGGCGCTTGCATTACGCTAATATCCTCATTTTTTGCAGTCTCCAGTGAAAGCTGATTTCCCTGCATTGCAAGCTGCTCCTCCGCCTCCGCCTTCAGGATGCAAGCCAACCTTACGAATTGATAGCTCCAGCGAGTACATAGAACCTTCTTCTATTGGAAATGAAAGAAGTAACGCTTCAAAGGTATGTTCGAAAAAACCCCTCTTACCTCAAAAGAAAAGTAACCCTGACAAGGTAGAAATTGAAAAAAAGAATCCATCGGCGTCCAATGTTACTCAGGGGCCAATTAGGGCTCCAATACCCGCTCCACGTACACCAAAAATTCCCAATCCAGGCGAAATTCCAGTAGCTGCTCCACGGCCACAAAGACCAATGGCCCCTCCCAGAAATCAGTTTGATAGGACTATAAAACCTGGTCGAGCATCGAAGAAAAACCCAAATTTCCGCACGCTACCATTAAATGACCGAGGTAGTCTAAGGCGACCTGAAAAGCTAGAATCCAACCCAAATGATTCCGGAACGCCATGCCTTCCAGACAATAATGGAAACAGCAACGTTGCGGAGGATAAAAAGATTGATGGTACAGTGGCGAAGAAACCTATAGCTCCTCCTAAGCCACAAATGGCTCCTCCTAAGAAAAGCTTACAAAATGGAGATGGCGAAAAGCCCTTGTTGACTAAGCATCTGGAACCTGTGAAAGAGGAGAGACCAACCTCGGTTGCTGAAATGCGAAAACTTCTGGAACAGAAAAGCCAGCGGTAGCTTAAAGCTTGAATTTGGATCGAGAAGTTGTGTGAACCATGGCGTTGTGATTTGTGAAAGAAAATGTAAAGCCTAAGGTATGTGTTTAAAGAATAGAAATAAATATTTTCGCTAGCTGTGACTGGCATTTTGAGAATATTACGTACACACTTTTAATGAATGCGCACTTGGATGCTAGAAGATTGGATTGTGAATCCTATCCTATTCTTTTCCATCGCAAACTTTGATCCAATATGTACTCGATACTTTTAAAAGAGATGTATCCGATAGTTTTAAATTTACTGTCAAATTTGTCAATGTACATCATTGTTGCGTTTGCGGTTGTATCAACACTGGCGTTTGGGCTATGCTGCTTGGCCCATTGCGATCGTTTACGTTATCTGCTGCGTTTACGATTGTATAAACGCTGGCGTTTGGGCTATGCTGTTTGGTCCTTTGCGATAATTTACGTCAACTGCTGCGTTTACGATTGTATCGACGCTGGCGTTTGGGCTATGCTGCTTGGTCATTTGCGATCATTTACGTCAACTGCTGCGTTTACGATTGTATCGACGCTGGCGTTTAGGCTATGCTGCTTGGTCATTTGCGATCAGTTACGTCAATTGCCCGTTTGCAGTCGTATCAATGTTAGTGTTTGCGCTATGGCTTTTGGCCTTATGTCAGTTATCTTGCATTTCTCGTTAGAGATGCTGGCTGGTCAACTTTTCATGTAAATAAACTTTCTGTCTGGCCAGGCAGTGTAAGCATAGCGATTAGAACATTCTAAAATTTTATACAATAGGTTGCATAAGGTATTTTAGTTGTAAAGAATAAGAGTGAACTGTGTATAAATATATGTATTATTTATCTTACTGGGAATTTTTATTTCAAACGTATGACATGGATTTGTAAATTTGAAATAACATGTCATTTTCAATTTAGTTACAAAGCAAACTTCTACTTTGTCCTAAGATTTTTTCTGCGCCAAGGTTCTTCCTAGCCGATTAATGAGTGCTATTCCTTTGATTTCAAAATTATTTTCAGTAAATTTTTGTACGTAGTTTAAGATTTAAATACATAATAGCTGCTTTCATAGAAGCTAGCTTTTCAATGTCATGCTAGCTGCATAATTTTATTATTGGTTATCCTACGCCGGTTTTTTATACCTGTTTCTTGTTCACCGCATCACAACTCCTCGATGTGCAAGGTTTAATGTCTAGGTCTGGTTGTAAACGTGGTATCTTAGCACCGGAATCCCTCTATCATCTCTTGAAACTTTGATTTGCATTATTCTGCCCCCCCCCCCCCCTCCAAGAAATTTTCCAATTTTGCCTGACGCTAGGATATCAAGTGATCTGCAACCCTGTCCGACTTAAGGCTAAGAGCGTATCGAATACCGAATGTAAGGCTGGGAACATAATAATCGTTTGTCTATAGTGCGACTTGTCGTTAAAACAGAAGTCTAGAAAATCTCTGATTAGACAAACATGAGTATTGAGTTGCCTTCTGTAATGACAGGACCTAGAGATGGTTGTCTGGCCCAGTAAATAGATTATAAAGATGGCAAACTATTTTAGACCAATAAGCTTTTTGATTCGTAAAAACCGACCTCCCTACTTTGATCAGATCGGCTCTTTCTCGGATCCAAAGAATGGAAATGTATTTTCAATATATTACACAACATACATTCTGAATCTGTTCTTGTATCCCTGTCAACACCATATCGACCCCCTAACAACCCCCTATCAACACCTCCCCCATAAGAAACCATCTCAATTAAAATTCTTCGCTCCTGATATTTTTAGAATTCCACTGTTTGTTTGAATAACGTTTTGTTTTATATGCTATTCTAGTTTTGTACATAAGCTCCGAAGTAGAAAGGCATTTCTTCATTTGATAGCATTAAATATATGTTAAATATTTAAGTAATTCTGTGTTGTTCAATATTTTGTTTGTAGTACGTTGTTTCTGGAACATTTGAATAAAATAGTAAGCCATCATGTTTTCCTCTGAATAGAGCACTAGAGAAATTATGTATCAGAAGGGGGAAGAAAACCACCCCTTTTTCACGGGTCAATTTTTGGAAAAAAGCTTATCTCCAACCAGAAAACCACCCCTTCTTTCAAGTATCGACTTTTGCTAAAAAAGCAAGGCTATAGCCTTGGAAAAAGTAGAACTTTTTTCGAAAAAATGTTCACAAAAAATTAAGTTAATCTGTTTATATCAGAAAGAAACAAACAAGAATTGAAATATCTTTTGGAAAAAAGCTTATCTCCAACTAGAAAACCACCCCTTTCAAGGGTCGACTTTTGCTAAAAAAGCAAGGCTATAGCCTTGGAAAAAGTAGAACTTTTTTCGAAAAAATGCTCACAAAAAATTAAGTTAATCTGTTTATATCAGAAAGAAACAAACAAGAATTGAAATATCTTTTTGAAAAAAGCTTATCTCCAACTAGAAAACCACCCCTTTCAAGGGTCGACTTTTGCTAAAAAAGCAAGGCTATAGCCTTGGAAAAAGTAGAACTTTTTTCGAAAAAATGCTCACAAAAAATTAAGTTAATCTGTTTATATCAGAAAGAAACAAACAAGAATTGAAATATCTTTTTGAAAAAAGCTTATCTCCAACTAGAAAACCACCCCTTCTTTCAAGGTTCAACTTTTGTTAAAAAAGTAAGGCTGTAGCCTTGGAAAAAGTAGAACTTTTTTCGAAAAAATGCTCACTAAAAATCAAGTTAATCTGTTTATATCAGAAAGAAACAAACAAGAGTTGAAATATCTTTTGGAAAAAAGCTCATCTCCAGCTAGAAAACCACCCCTTTTTTCAAGGTTCGACTTTTGCTAAAAAAGCAAGCCTATAGCCTTGGAAAAAGTAGAACTTTTTTCGAAAAAATGCTCACTAAAAATTAAGTTAATCTGTTTATATCAGAAAAACCAACAAGAATTGAAATATCTTTTGGAAAAAAGCTTATCTCCAGCTAAAAAACCACCCCTTTTTCCAGGGTCGACTTTTGCTAAAAAAGCAAGCCTATAGCCTTGGAAAAAGTTGAACTTTTTTTGAAAAAATGCTCACTAGAAATTAAGTTAATCTGTTTATATCAGAAAAACCAACAAGAATTGAAATATCTTTTGGAAAAAAGCTTATCTCAAGCTAAAAAAACCACCCCTTCTTTCCAGGGTCGACTTTTGCTAAAAAAGCAAGCCTATAGCCTTGGAAAAAGTAGAACTTTTTTCGAAAAAATGCTCACTAAAAATTAAGTTAATCTGTTTATATCAGAAAGAAACAAGCAAGAATTGAAATATCTTTTGGAAAAAAGCTTATCTCAAGCTAAAAAAACCACCCCTTCTTTCCAGGGTCGACTTTTGCTAAAAAAGCAAGCCTATAGCCTTGGAAAAAGTAGAACTTTTTCGAAAAAATGCTCACTAAAAATTAAGTTAATCTGTTTATATCAGAAAAACCAACAAGAATTGAAATATCTTTTGGAAAAAAGCTTATCTCCAGCTAAAAAACCACCCCTTTTTCCAGGGTCGACTTTTGCTAAAAAAGCAAGCCTATAGCCTTGGAAAAAGTAGAACTTTTTTCGAAAAAATGCTCACTAAAAATTAAGTTGATCTGTTTATATCAGAAAGAAACAAACAAGAATTGAAATATCTTTTTGAAAAAAGCTTATCTCCAACTAAAAAACCACCCCTTTTTCCAGGGTCGACTTTTGCTAAAAAAGCAAGCCTATAGCCTTGGAAAAAGTAGAACTTTTTTCGAATAAATGCTCACTAAAACTTGAGTTAATCTGTTTATATCAGAAAGAAACAAGCAAGAATGGAAATATCTTTTGGAAAAAAGCTTATCTCAAGCTAAAAAAACCACCCCTTCTTTCCAGGGTCGACTTTTGCTAAAAAAGCAAGCCTATAGCCTTGGAAAAAGTAGAACTTTCTTCGAAAAAATGCTCACTAAAAATTAAGTTGATCTGTTTATATCAGAAAGAAACAAGCAAGAATTGAAATATCTTTTGGAAAAAAGCTTATCTCAAGCTAAAAAAACCACCCCTTCTTTCCAGGGTCGACTTTTGCTAAAAAAGCAAGCCTATAGCCTTGGAAAAAGTAGAACTTTTTCGAAAAAATGCTCACTAAAAATTAAGTTAATCTGTTTATATCAGAAAAACCAACAAGAATTGAAATATCTTTTGGAAAAAAGCTTATCTCCAGCTAAAAAACCACCCCTTTTTCCAGGGTCGACTTTTGCTAAAAAAGCAAGCCTATAGCCTTGGAAAAAGTAGAACTTTTTTCGAAAAATGCTCACTAAAAATTAAGTTAATCTGTTTATATCAGAAAGAAACAAACAAGAATTGAAATATCTTTTTGAAAAAAGCTTATCTCCAACTAGAAAACCACCCCTTTCAAGGGTCGACTTTTGCTAAAAAAGCAAGGCTATAGCCTTGGAAAAAGTAGAACTTTTTTCGAAAAAATGCTCACAAAAAATTAAGTTAATCTGTTTATATCAGAAAGAAACAAACAAGAATTGAAATATCTTTTTGAAAAAAGCTTATCTCCAACTAGAAAACCACCCCTTCTTTCAAGGTTCAACTTTTGTTAAAAAAGTAAGGCTGTAGCCTTGGAAAAAGTAGAACTTTTTTCGAAAAAATGCTCACTAAAAATCAAGTTAATCTGTTTATATCAGAAAGAAACAAACAAGAGTTGAAATATCTTTTGGAAAAAAGCTCATCTCCAGCTAGAAAACCACCCCTTTTTTCAAGGTTCGACTTTTGCTAAAAAAGCAAGCCTATAGCCTTGGAAAAAGTAGAACTTTTTTCGAAAAAATGCTCACTAAAAATTAAGTTAATCTGTTTATATCAGAAAAACCAACAAGAATTGAAATATCTTTTGGAAAAAAGCTTATCTCCAGCTAAAAAACCACCCCTTTTTCCAGGGTCGACTTTTGCTAAAAAAGCAAGCCTATAGCCTTGGAAAAAGTTGAACTTTTTTTGAAAAAATGCTCACTAGAAATTAAGTTAATCTGTTTATATCAGAAAAACCAACAAGAATTGAAATATCTTTTGGAAAAAAGCTTATCTCAAGCTAAAAAAACCACCCCTTCTTTCCAGGGTCGACTTTTGCTAAAAAAGCAAGCCTATAGCCTTGGAAAAAGTAGAACTTTTTTCGAAAAAATGCTCACTAAAAATTAAGTTAATCTGTTTATATCAGAAAGAAACAAGCAAGAATTGAAATATCTTTTGGAAAAAAGCTTATCTCAAGCTAAAAAAACCACCCCTTCTTTCCAGGGTCGACTTTTGCTAAAAAAGCAAGCCTATAGCCTTGGAAAAAGTAGAACTTTTTCGAAAAAATGCTCACTAAAAATTAAGTTAATCTGTTTATATCAGAAAAACCAACAAGAATTGAAATATCTTTTGGAAAAAAGCTTATCTCCAGCTAAAAAACCACCCCTTTTTCCAGGGTCGACTTTTGCTAAAAAAGCATGCCTATAGCCTTGGAAAAAGTAGAACTTTTTTCGAAAAAATGCTCACTAAAAATTAAGTTGATCTGTTTATATCAGAAAGAAACAAACAAGAATTGAAATATCTTTTTGAAAAAAGCTTATCTCCAACTAAAAAACCACCCCTTTTTCCAGGGTCGACTTTTGCTAAAAAAGCAAGCCTATAGCCTTGGAAAAAGTAGAACTTTTTTCGAATAAATGCTCACTAAAACTTGAGTTAATCTGTTTATATCAGAAAGAAACAAGCAAGAATTGAAATATCTTTTGGAAAAAAGCTTATCTCAAGCTAAAAAAACCACCCCTTCTTTCCAGGGTCGACTTTTGCTAAAAAAGCAAGCCTATAGCCTTGGAAAAAGTAGAACTTTCTTCGAAAAAATGCTCACTAAAAATTAAGTTGATCTGTTTATATCAGAAAGAAACAAGCAAGAATTGAAATATCTTTTGGAAAAAAGCTTATCTCAAGCTAAAAAAACCACCCCTTCTTTCCAGGGTCGACGTTTGCTAAAAAAGCAAGCCTATAGCCTTGGAAAAAGTAGAACTTTTTCGAAAAAATGCTCACTAAAAATTAAGTTAATCTGTTTATATCAGAAAAACCAACAAGAATTGAAATATCTTTTGGAAAAAAGCTTATCTCCAGCTAAAAAACCACCCCTTTTTCCAGGGTCGACTTTTGCTAAAAAAGCAAGCCTATAGCCTTGGAAAAAGTAGAACTTTTTTCGAAAAATGCTCACTAAAAATTAAGTTAATCTGTTTATATCAGAAAGAAACAAACAAGAATTGAAATATCTTTTTGAAAAAAGCTTATCTCCAACTAAAAAACCACCCCTTTTTCCAGGGTCGACTTTTGCTAAAAAAGCAAGCCTATAGCCTTGGAAAAAGTAGAACTTTTTTCGAATAAATGCTCACTAAAACTCGAGTTAATCTGTTTATATCAGAAAGAAACAAGCAAGAATTGAAATATCTTTTGGAAAAAAGCTTATCACAAGCTAAAAAAACCACCCCTTCTTTCCAGGGTCGACTTTTGCTAAAAAAGCAAGCCTATAGCCTTGGAAAAAGTAGAACTTTTTCGAAAAAATGCTCACTAAAAATTAAGTTAATCTGTTTATATCAGAAAAACCAACAAGAATTGAAATATCTTTTGGAAAAAAGCTTATCTCCAGCTAAAAAACCACCCCTTTTTCCAGGGTCGACTTTTGCTAAAAAAGCAAGCCTATAGCCTTGGAAAAAGTAGAACTTTTTTCGAAAAAATGCTCACTAAAAATTAAGTTAATCTGTTTATATCAGAAAGAAACAAACAAGAATTGAAATATCTTTTTGAAAAAAGCTTATCTCCAACTAAAAAACCACCCCTTTTTCCAGGGTCGACTTTTGCTAAAAAAGCAAGCCTATAGCCTTGGAAAAAGTAGAACTTTTTTCGAATAAATGCTCACTAAAACTCGAGTTAATCTGTTTATATCAGAAAGAAACAAGCAAGAATTGAAATATCTTTTGGAAAAAAGCTTATCACAAGCTAAAAAAACCACCCCTTCTTTCCAGGGTCGACTTTTGCTAAAAAAGCAAGCCTATAGCCTTGGAAAAAGTAGAACTTTTTTCGAAAAAATGCTCACTAAAAATTAAGTTAATCTGTTTATATCAGAAAAACCAACAAGAATTGAAATATCTTTTGGAAAAAAGCTTATCTCCAGCTAAAAAACCACCCCTTTTTCCAGGGTCGACTTTTGCTAAAAAAGCAAGCCTATAGCCTTGGAAAAAGTAGAACTTTTTTCGAAAAAATGCTCACTAAAAATTAAGTTAATCTGTTTATATCAGAAAGAAACAAACAAGAATTGAAATATCTTTTTGAAAAAAGCTTATCTCCAACTAAAAAACCACCCCTTTTTCCAGGGTCGACTTTTGCTAAAAAAGCAAGCCTATAGCCTTGGAAAAAGTAGAACTTTTTTCGAAAAAATGCTCACTAAAAATTAAGTTAATCTGTTTATATCAGAAAAACCAACAAGAATTGAAATATCTTTTGGAAAAAAGCTTATCTCCAGTTAGAAAACCACCCCTTTTTTCAAGGTTCGACTTTTGCTAAATAAGCAAGCCTATAGCCTTGGAAAAAATAAAACTTTTTTCGAAAAAATGCTTACTAAAACTTAAGTTAATCTGTTTATATCAGAAAAACCAACAAGAATTGAAATATCTTTTTGAAAAAAGCTTATCTCCAACTAGAAAACCACCCCTTTCAAGGGTCGACTTTTGCTAAAAAAGCAAGCCTATAGCTATGGAAAAGTAGAACTTTTTTCGAAAAAATGCTTACTAAAACTTAAGTTAATCTGTTTATATCAGAAAGAAACAAACAAGAATTGAAATATCTTTTGGAAAAAAGCTTATCTCCAACTAGAAAACCACCTCTTTTTCAAGGGTCGACTTTTGCTAAAAAAGCAAGACTATAGCCTTGGAAAAAGTAGAACCTTTTTCGAAAAAATGCTGACTAAAAATCAAGTTAATCTGTTTATATCAGAAAGAAACAAACAAGAAATGAAATATCTTTTGGAAAAAAGCTTATCTCCAGCTAGGAAACCACCCCTTTTTCCAGGGTCGACTTTTGCTAAAAAAGCAAGTCTATAGCCTTGGAAAAGTAGAACTTTTTTCGAAAAAATGCTCTCTAAAACTTAAGTTAATCTGTTTATATCAGAAAAAAATAAACAAGAATTGAAATATCTTTTGGAAAAAAGCTTATCTCCAGCTAGGAAACCACCCATTTTTCCAGGGTCGACTTTTGCTAAAAAAGCAAATCTATAGCCTTGGAAAAGTAGAACTTTTTTCGAAAAAATGCTCACTAAAACTTAAGTTAATCTGTTTATATCAGAAAGAAACAAACAAGAATTGAAATATCTTTTTGAAAAAAGCTCATCTCCAACTAACAAACCACCCCTTTTTTCAAGGGTCGACTTTTACTAAAAAAGCAAGGCTATAGCCTTGGAAGAAATAGAACTTTTTTCGAAAAAATGCTCACTAAAAATTAAGTTAATTTGTTTATATCAGAAACACAAACAAAAATTGAAATATCTTTTTGAAAAAAGCTTATCTCCAACTAAAAAACCACCCCTTTTTTCAAGGGTCGACTTTTGCTAAAAATACAAGTCTATAGCCTTGGAAAAAATAGAACTTTTTTCGAAAAAATGCTCACTAAAAATCAAGTTAATCTGTTTATATCAGAAAGAAACAAACAAGAATTGAAATATCTTTTTGAAAAAAGCTTATCTCCAACTAAAAAACCACCCCTTTTTTCAAGGGTCGACTTTTGCTAAAAAAGCAAGACTATAGCCTTGGAAGAAATAGAACTTTTTTCGAAAAAATGCTCACTAAAAATTAAGTTATTTTGTTTATATCAGAAAAACCAACAAGAATTGAAATATCTTTTTGAAAAAAGCTTATCTCCAACTAAAAAACCACCCCTTTTTTCAAGGGTCGACTTTTGCTAAAAATACAAGTCTATAGCCTTGGAAAAAATAGAACTTTTTTCGAAAAAATGCTCACTAAAAATCAAGTTAATCTGTTTATATCAGAAAGAAACAAACAAGAATTGAAATATCTTTTTGAAAAAAGCTTATCTCCAACTAGAAAACCACCCCTTTTTCAAGGGTCGACTTTTGCTAAAAAAGCAAGACTATAGCCTTGGAAAAAGGAAGAACTTTTTACGAAAAAATGCTCACTAAAAATCAAGTTAATCTGTTTATATCAGAAAGAAAAAAACAAGAATTGAAATATCTTTTGGAAAAAAGCTTATCTCCAGCTAAGAAACCACCCCTTTTTCCAGGGTCGACTTTTGCTAAAAAAGCAAGTCTATAGCCTTGGAAAAAGTAGAACTTTTTTCGAAAAAATGCTCACCAATAATCAAGTTAATCTGTTTATATCAAAAGAAAAAAACAAGAATTGAAATATCTTTTTGAAAAAAGCTTATCTCCAACTAAAAAACCACCCCTTTTTTCAAGGGTCCACTTTTGCTAAAAAAGCAAGCCTATAGCCTTGGAAAAGTAGAACTTTTTTCGAAAAAATGCTCACTAAAACTTAAATTAATCTGTTTATATCAGAAAAACCATTAAGAATTGAAATATCTTTTGGAAAAAAGCTTATCTCCAGCTAAAAAACCACCCCTTTTTCCAGGGTCGACTTTTGTTAAAAAAGCAAGCCTATAGCCTTGGAAAAAGTAGAACTTTTTTCGAAAAAATGCTCACTAAAAATTAAGTTAATCTGTTTATATCAGAAAGAACCAAACAAGAATTGAAATATCTTCTTGAAAAAAGCTTATCTCCAACTAAAAAACCACCCCTTTTTCCAGGGTCGACTTTTGCTAAAAAAGCAAGCCTATAGCCTTGGAAAAAGTAAAACTTTTTTCGAAAAAATGCTCACTAAAAATTAAGTTAATCTGTTTATATCAGAAAAACCAACAAGAATTGAAATATCTTTTTGAAAAAAGCTTATCTCCAACTAAAAAACCACCCCTTTTTTCAAGGGTCGACTTTTGCTAAAAATACAAGTCTATAGCCTTGGAAAAAATAGAACTTTTTTCGAAAAAATGCTCACTAAAAATCAAGTTAATCTGTTTATATCAGAAAGAAACAAACAAGAATTGAAATATCTTTTGGAAAAAAGCTTATCTCCAACTAGAAAACCACCCCTTTTTCAAGGGTCGACTTTTGCTAAAAAAGCAAGTCTATAGCCTTGGAAAAAGGAAGAACTTTTTACGAAAAAATGCTCACTAAAAATCAAGTTAATCTGTTTATATCAGAAAGAAAAAAACAAGAATGGAAATATCTTTTGGAAAAAAGCTTATCTCCAGCTAAGAAACCACCCCTTTTTCCAGGGTCGACTTTTGCTAAAAAAGCAAGTCTATAGCCTTGGAAAAGAAGAACTTTTTTCGAAAAAATGCTCACCAATAATCAAGTTAATCTGTTTATATCAAAAGAAAAAAACAAGAATTGAAATATCTTTTTGAAAAAAGCTTATCTCCAACTAAAAAACCACCCCTTTTTTCAAGGGTCCACTTTTGCTAAAAAAGCAAGCCTATAGCCTTGGAAAAGTAGAACTTTTTTCGAAAAAATGCTCACTAAAACTTAAGTTAATCTGTTTATATCAGAAAAACCAACAAGAATTGAAATATCTTTTGGAAAAAAGCTTATCTCCAGCTAAAAAACCACCCCTTTTTCCAGGGTCGACTTTTGCTAAAAAAGCAAGCCTATAGCCTTGGAAAAAGTAGAACTTTTTTCGAAAAAATGCTCACTAAAAATTAAGTTAATCTGTTTATATCAGAAAGAACCAAACAAGAATTGAAATATCTTTTTGAAAAAAGCTTATCTCCAACTAAAAAACCACCACTTTTTCCAGGGTCGACTTTTGCTAAAAAAGCAAGCCTATAGCCTTGGAAAAAGTAAAACTTTTTTCGAAAAAATGCTCACTAAAAATTAAGTTAATCTGTTTATATCAGAAAAACCAACAAGAATTGAAATATCTTTTGGAAAAAAGCTTATCTCCAGCTAGAAAACCACCCCTTTTTTCAAGGTTCGACTTTTGCTAAATAAGCAAGCCTATAGCCTTGGAAAAAATAGAACTTTTTTCGAAAAAATGCTCACTAAAAATTAAGTTAATTTGTTTATATCAGAAAAACAAACAAGAATTGAAATATCTTTTGGAAAAAAGCTTATCTCTAACTAGAAAACCACCCCTTTTTCAAGGGTCGACTTTTGCTAAAAAAGCAAGACTATAGCCTTGGAAAAAGGAAGAACTTTTTTCGAAAAAATGCTCACTAAAAATCAAGTTAATCTGTTTATATCAGAAAGAAAAAAACAAGAATGGAAATATCTTTTGGAAAAAAGCTTATCTCCAGCTAAGAAACCACCCCTTTTTCCAGGGTCGACTTTTGCTAAAAAAGCAAGTCTATAGCCTTGGAAAAGAAGAACTTTTTTCGAAAAAATGCTCACCAATAATCAAGTTAATCTGTTTATATCAAAAGAAAAAAACAAGAATTGAAATATCTTTTTGAAAAAAGCTTATCTCCAACTAAAAAACCACCCCTTTTTTCAAGGGTCCACTTTTGCTAAAAAAGCAAGCCTATAGCCTTGGAAAAGTAGAACTTTTTTCGAAAAAATGCTCACTAAAACTTAAGTTAATCTGTTTATATCAGAAAAACCAACAAGAATTGAAATATTCTTTGGAAAAAAGCTTATCTCCAACTAGAAAACCACCCCTTTTTCAAGGGTCCACTTTTGCTAAAAAAGCAAGCCTATAGCCTTGGAAAAGTAGAACTTTTTTCGAAAAAAATGCTCACTAAAACTTAAGTTAATCTGTTTATATCAGAAAAAGAAACAAACTAGAATTGAAATATCTTTTTAAAAAAGCTTATCTTCAATTAGAAAAGCACCCCTTTTTCCAGGGTCGACTTTTGCTAAAAAGGCAAGGTTATAGCCTTGGAAAAAGTAGAACTTTTTTCGAAAAAATGCCCACTAAAAATCAAGTTAATCTGTTTATATCAGAAAGAAAAAAACAAGAATTGAAATATCTTTTGGAAAAAAGCTTATCTCCAACTAGAAAACCACCCCTTTTTCAAGGGTCGACTTTTGCTAGAAAAGCAAGACTATAGCCTTGGAAAAAGTAGAACTTTTTTCGAAAAAATGCTCACTAAAAATCAAGTTAATCTGTTTATATCAGAAAAACCAACAAGAATTGAAATATCTTTTGGAAAAAAGCTTATCTCCAGCTAAGAAACCACCCCTTTTTCCAGGGTCGACTTTTGCTAAAAAAGCAAGTCTATAGCCTTGGAAGAAATAGAACTTTTTTCGAAAAAATGCTCACTAAAAATTGAGTTAATCTGTTTATATCAGAAAAACCAACAAGAATTGAAATATTCTTTGGAAAAAAGCTTATCTCCAACTAGAAAACCACCCCTTTTTCAAGGGTCCACTTTTGCTAAAAAGGCAAGGTTATAGCCTTGGAAAAAGTAGAACTTTTTTCGAAAAAATGCCCACTAAAAAACAAGTTAATCTGTTTATATCAGAAAGAAACAAACAAGAATTGAAATATCTTTTGGAAAAAAGCTTATCTCCAACTAGAAAACCACCCCTTTTTCAAGGGTCCACTTTTGCTAAAAAGGCAAGGTTATAGCCTTGGAAAAAGTAGAACTTTTTTCGAAAAAATGCCCACTAAAAAACAAGTTAATCTGTTTATATCAGAAAGAAACAAACAAGAATTGAAATATCTTTTGGAAAAAAGCTTATCTCCAACTAGAAAACCACCCCTTTTTCAAGGGTCGACTTTTGCTAAAAAAGCAAGACTATAGCCTTGGAAAAAGTAGAACTTTTTTCGAAAAAATGCTCACTAAAAATCAAGTTAATCTGTTTATATCAGAAAGAAATAAACAAGAATTGAAATATCTTTTTGAAAAAAGCTTATCTCCAACTAAAAAACCAACCCTTTTTTCAAAGGTTGACTTTTGCTAAAAAAGCAAGGCTATAGCCTTGGAAGAAATAGAACTTTTTTCGAAAAAATGCTCACTAAAAATTAAGTTAATCTGTTTATATCAGAAAAACCAACAAGAATTGAAATATCTTTTGAAAAAAGCCTATCTCCAACTAGAAAACCACCCCTTCTTTCAAGGTTCGACTTTTGCTAAAAAAGCAAGTCTATAGCCTTGGAAAAAGTAGAACTTTTTTCGAAAAAATGCTTACTAAAAATCAAGTTAATCTGTTTATATCAGAAAGAAACAAACAAGAATTGAAATATCTTTTGGAAAAAAGCTTATCTCCAGCTAGGAAACCACCCCTTTTTCCAGGGTCGACTTTTGCTAAAAAAGCAAGCCTATAGCCTTGGAAAAGTAGAACTTTTTTCGAAAAAATGCTCACTAAAACTTAAGTTAATCTGTTTATATCAGAAAAACCAACAAGAATTGAAATATCTTTTTGAAAAAAGCTTATCTCCAACTAAAAAACCACCCCTTTTTTCAAGGGTCGACTTTTGCTCAAAAAAAAGGCTATAGCCTTGGAAGAAATAGAACTTTTTTCGAAAAAATGCTCACCAAAAATTAAGTTAATCTGTTTATATCAGAAAAACCAACAAGAATTGAAATATCTTTTTGAAAAAAGCTTATCTCCAACTAAAAAACCACCCCTTTTTTCAAGGGTCGACTTTTGCTAAAAAAGCAAGTCTATAGCCTTGGAAAAGAAGAACTTTTTTCGAAAAAATGCTCACTAAAAATCAAGTTAATCCGTCTATATCAGAAAGAAACAAACAAGAATTGAAATATCTTTTGGAAAAAAGCTTATCTCCATCTAGAAAACCACCCCTTTTTCAAGGGTCGACTTTTGCTAAAAAAGCAAGACTATAGCCTTGGAAAAAGTAGAACTTTTTTCGAAAAAATGCTCACTAAAAATCAAGTTAATCTGTTTTTATCAGAAAGAAACTAACAATATCTTTTGGAAAAAAGCTTATCTCCAGCTAGAAAACCACCCCTTTTTCCAGGGTCGACTTTTGCTAAAAAAGCAAGCCTATAGCTTTGGAAAAGTAGAACATTTTTTGAAAAAATGCTTACTAAAACTCAAGTTAATCTGTTTATATCAGAAAGAAACAAACAAGAATTGAAATATCTTTTGGAAAAAAGCTTATCTCCAGCTAGGAAACCACCCCTTTTTCAAGGGTCGACTTTTGCTAAAAAAGCAAGGCTATAGCCTTGGAAGAAATAGAACTTTTTTCGAAAAAATGTTCACCAAAAATGAAGTTAATCTGTTTCTATCAGAAAAAGAAACAAACTAGAATTGAAATATCTTTTTAAAAAAGCTTATCTTCAATTAGAAAAGCACCCCTTTTTCCAGGGTCGACTTTTGCTAAAAAGGCAAGGTTATAGCCTTGGAAAAAGTAGAACTTTTTTCGAAAAAATGCCCACTAAAAAACAAGTTAATCTGTTTATATCAGAAAGAAACAAACAAGAATTGAAATATCTTTTGGAAAAAAGCTTATCTCCAACTAGAAAACCACCCCTTTTTCAAGGGTCGACTTTTGCTAAAAAAGCAAGACTATAGCCTTGGAAAAAGTAGAACTTTTTTCGAAAAAATGCTCACTAAAAATCGAGTTATCTGTCTATATCAGAAAGAAACAAAAAAGAATTGAAATATCTTTTGGAAAAAAGCTTATCACCAGCTAGAAAACCATCCCTTTTTCCAGGGTCGAGTTTTGCTAAAAAAGCAAGCCTATAGCCTTGGAAAAGTAGAACTTTTTTCGAAAAAATGCTTACTAAAAATTAAGTTAATCTGTTTATATCAGAAAAACCAACAAGAATTGAAATATAATTTTTGAAAAAAGCTTATCTCCAGCTAGAAAACCACCCCTTTTTTCAAGGGTCCACTTTTGCTAAAAAAGCAAGGCTATAGCCTTGGAAAAAGTAGAACTTTTTTCAAAAAAATGCTCACCAAAAATCAAGATAATCTGTTTATATCAGAAATAAACAAAAAAGAATTGAAATATCTTTTTGAAAAAAGCTTATCTCCAGCTAGAAAACCACCCCTTTTTCCAGGGTCAACTTTTGCTAAAAAAGCAAGCCTATAGCCTTGGAAAGGTAGAACTTTTTTCGAAAAAATGCTTACTAAAACTTAAGTTAATCTGTTTATATCAGAAAGAAACAAACAAGAATTGAAATATCTTTTTGAAAAAAGCTTATCTCCAACTAAAAAACCACCCTTTTTTTCAAGGGTCGACTTTTGCTAAAAAAGCAAGGCTATAGCCTTGGAAGAAATAGAACTTTTTTCGAAAAAATGTTCACCAAAAATGAAGTTAATCTGTTTCTATCAGAAAAAGAAACAAACTAGAATTGAAATATCTTTTTAAAAAAGCTTATCTTCAATTAGAAAAGCACCCCTTTTTCCAGGGTCGACTTTTGCTAAAAAGGCAAGGTTATAGCCTTGGAAAAAGTAGAACTTTTTTCGAAAAAAGGCCCACTAAAAAACAAGTTAATCTGTTTATATCAGAAAGAAACAAGCAAGAATTGAAATATTCTTTGGAAAAAAGCTTATCTCCAACTAGAAAACCACCCCTTTTTCAAGGGTCCACTTTTGCTAAAAAAGCAAGCCTATAGCCTTGGAAAAGTAGAACTTTTTTCGAAAAAATGCTCACTAAAAATCAAGTTAATCTGTTTATATCAGAAAGAAATAAACAAGAATTGAAATATCTTTTGGAAAAAAGCTTATCTCCAACTAGAAAACCACTCCTTTTTCAAGGGTCGACTTTTGCTAAAAAAGCAAGACTATAGCCTTGGAAAAGTAGAACTTTTTTCGAAAAAATGCTCACTAAAAATCAAGTTAATCTGTTTATATCAGAAAAAAAAACAAACTAGAATTGAAATATTTTTTTAAAAAAGCTTATCTTCAATTAGAAAACCACCCCTTTTTCAAGGGTCGATTTTTACTAAAAAAGCAAGTCTATAGCCTTGGAAAAAATAGAACTTTTTTCGAAAAAATGCTCACTAAAAATTAAGTTAATCTGTTTATATCAGAAAAACCAACAAGACTTGAAATATCTTTTTGAAAAAAGCTTATCTCCAGCTAGAAAACCACCCCTTTTTTCAAGGGTCCACTTTTGCTGAAAAAGCAAGGCTATAGCCTTGGAAAAAGTAGAACTTTTTTCGAAAAAATGTTCACCAAAAATGAAGTTAATCTGTTTCTATCAGAAAAAAAAACAAACTAGAATTGAAATATCTTTTTGAAAAAAGCTTATCTCCAGCTAGAAAACCACCCCTTTTTTCAAGGGTCGACTTTTGCTAAAATAGCAAGTCTATAGCCTTGGAAAAAATAGAACTTTTTTAGAAGAAATGTTAACTGAAAATTAAGTTAAGCTGTTTATATCAGAAAGAAACAAACAAGATTTGAAATATCTTTTGAAAAAAAGCTTATTTCTAGCTAGAAAACTACCTTATTTTTCAAAGGTCGACTTTTGCTAAAAAAGCAAGGCTATAGCTTTGGAAAAAGTAGAACTTTTTTCGAAAAAATGTTCACAAAAAATAAAGTTAATCTGTTTCTATCAGAAAAAAACAAACGAGATTTGAAATATCTTTTTGAAAAAAGCTTATCTCCAACTAAAAAACCACCCCTTTTTTCAAGGGTCGACTCTTGCTAAAAAAGCAAGGCTATAGCCTTGGAAGAAATAGAACTTTTTTCGAAAAAATGTTCACCAAAAATGAAGTTAATCTGTTTCTATCAGAAAAAGAAACAAACTAGAATTGAAATATCTTTTTAAAAAAGCTTATCTTCAATTAGAAAAGCACCCCTTTTTCCAGGGTCGACTTTTGCTAAAAAGGCAAGGTTATAGCCTTGGAAAAAGTAGAACTTTTTTCGAAAAAAGGCCCACTAAAAAACAAGTTAATCTGTTTATATCAGAAAGAAACAAGCAAGAATTGAAATATTCTTTGGAAAAAAGCTTATCTCCAACTAGAAAACCACCCCTTTTTCAAGGGTCCACTTTTGCTAAAAAAGCAAGCCTATAGCCTTGGAAAAGTAGAACTTTTTTCGAAAAAATGCTCACTAAAAATCAAGTTAATCTGTTTATATCAGAAAGAAATAAACAAGAATTGAAATATCTTTTGGAAAAAAGCTTATCTCCAACTAGAAAACCACTCCTTTTTCAAGGGTCGACTTTTGCTAAAAAAGCAAGACTATAGCCTTGGAAAAGTAGAACTTTTTTCGAAAAAATGCTCACTAAAAATCAAGTTAATCTGTTTATATCAGAAAAAAAAACAAACTAGAATTGAAATATTTTTTTAAAAAAGCTTATCTTCAATTAGAAAACCACCCCTTTTTCAAGGGTCGATTTTTACTAAAAAAGCAAGTCTATAGCCTTGGAAAAAATAGAACTTTTTTCGAAAAAATGCTCACTAAAAATTAAGTTAATCTGTTTATATCAGAAAAACCAACAAGACTTGAAATATCTTTTTGAAAAAAGCTTATCTCCAGCTAGAAAACCACCCCTTTTTTCAAGGGTCCACTTTTGCTGAAAAAGCAAGGCTATAGCCTTGGAAAAAGTAGAACTTTTTTCGAAAAAATGTTCACCAAAAATGAAGTTAATCTGTTTCTATCAGAAAAAAAAACAAACTAGAATTGAAATATCTTTTTGAAAAAAGCTTATCTCCAGCTAGAAAACCACCCCTTTTTTCAAGGGTCGACTTTTGCTAAAATAGCAAGTCTATAGCCTTGGAAAAAATAGAACTTTTTTAGAAGAAATGTTAACTGAAAATTAAGTTAAGCTGTTTATATCAGAAAGAAACAAACAAGATTTGAAATATCTTTTGAAAAAAAGCTTATTTCTAGCTAGAAAACTACCTTATTTTTCAAAGGTCGACTTTTGCTAAAAAAGCAAGGCTATAGCTTTGGAAAAAGTAGAACTTTTTTCGAAAAAATGTTCACAAAAAATAAAGTTAATCTGTTTATATCAGAAAAAAACAAACGAGATTTGAAATATCTTTTTGAAAAAAGCTTATCTCCAACTAAAAAACCACCCCTTTTTTCAAGGGTCGACTCTTGCTAAAAAAGCAAGGCTATAGCCTTGGAAAAAGTAGAACTTTTTTAGAAAAAATGCTTACTAAAAATTAAATGAATCTTTTTATATAAGGAAAGACAAAGAAGAATTGAAATATCTTTTGAAAAAAAGCTTATATCCAGCTAGAAAACCACCCCCTTTATCAAGGGTCGACATTTGCTAAAAAACAAGACTATAGCCTTGGAAAAAGAAGAACTTCTTTAGAAGAAATGTTAACTGAAAATTAAGTTAAGCTGTTTATATAAGGAAAAACAAACAAGAATTGAAAGATCTTTTGAAAAAAAGCTTTTATCCAGCTGGAAAACCATCCTTTCTTTCAAAGATCGACTTTTGCTAAAAATGCAAGGCTAAAGCCTTGGAATAAGTAGAACTTTTTTCGAAAAATGCTCACTAAAAATTAAGTTAATCTGTTTATATCAGAAAAAACAAGCAAGAATTGAAATATGTTTTAGAAAGCAACACTATTTTCGCTGGTCGATTTGTGCTATAAATTTTTTTTTCAAAAATTGTATGATCTCTGACTTGTAAACAATTTCAAAACTCTAAAATATTTACAAAGAAATTAATCTGGCTTGAAAAAAGGCCAAAAATATATCAAATACCTTTGTGTCATTTGAAGTCTTTTATGGACACTTGCTTGAGAGATCTGAAAAAAATCGTGAAAATCAAAAAATTGAGCACTTAAACAGAAAAAACTTTTCGACCCGTTAAAGGACCCGTCTTTTTTCTACTCGAAACGATTTAAAATGCTTGAACTATGCGTTCGAAAAAACATTCGGAGTGTTTTCGATGATTTTTTATGCCATATTTAAAAAAATGGACTAAGTCATTTTTGATCCGTTTTTTGGCGGTAGAGAACTTGAAAATGGCTTTGAAAAAATCCAATATTTTACAGCATATTGGCTAAAAGCTTTTTCGTCTGACACTCCTCAGAACATAAAACAGTCCTCAGAATAAGGGTCAGAAAGAACACGATGAAAAATATACACCTAGTTGTGGATCCAAATAGGCCAATCAGAAAAACGCAAGCACAAAACCGGTATAGTTGACCAATCAGTGCTGCGTGCCTAAAGATAAATTATCACTGGAGTCCAAGAGAGAAAACGAACTCCTTCTGTCTACACAATGGCGGCTTTTTCGTTTGTATGTAGATCGATTCAAAACTGCTAGATGAAAAGACAACCGGGCTCTGCCAATTATACGAAACATGTCGTCATTATAGAGTTTAGCACAATCTGGGTTGTCTAAAAGTTGTCCGATGGCAGAATCACTTGTTTTAACAGTGTTTCTAAACCTACAAGGTCGTCGAGGCTGCTCTCTTTGAGGGGCAGTTTTGTTTCTTATGTTGGAAGAAACATGTTGTTTTATCCTATCCCCCAATCTCTGGGTTGTGCGTTTTACGTAGCCAGAATCACACTGGCACGTAAATTCATAAACAACGGAACTTTTTTTGTTGATAGGAACGCAATCCTTTTGAATGGATGGAAGGGCTCTCCTAGTGCTGTAACAATACAAGGATTGACAGCAAAGAAACATCTTGTTATGGCTTGCCTAATTTGACTCTCGAATTGCAAGGAAGTGTTACCAACCCATGATAGTTTCAAATAAACTGGGTACTTTTAAGGACCAAACTTTTGAACAGCCAAAAAACTTGCGATCTTCTCCTTAGTATAGGACAAAATGAACTCTTCTGGATAGCCTTTGTCCAAAACGATCGAATTAAGTTATTCCGGCTCAGCGTGCAGTTTAGATTTCGAGCAGATCATAAGTGCCCTATATACTAATGTTTTGACAAGATTGACTTTGCGTTGTTTTGGGCAAAATGAATTCCAGCGTATGTACTGACCGGTGAGTAGGCTTGCGATATGCACTGGTAAGAAATCCAGAGTAAGATTTTTCAACCAAAACTTCTAAAAATGGCAAGGAATCATTCTCTTAATTTTCAAACGAACTGGAGGGCTGGGTGCAGGCTGTTCAGGTATTTTAGAAAAAAATCACACTCAGCCTCTTTTTCAAAACGGTAAATGTGTCATCCACATACAAAAAATAAACACCTGGCTTTTGGTCTTAGTCCAATAAACGCTCTTCATGAAAGTCAACAATGATATTGGCCAAGGCAGGTCCTAACACCATTTGTGGAATCTCCGATAAATTTAAGGCCCCCTACCTTTCAAAAAAACTTGTTCATTTTTCAAAAAATTTGCGGCCCCAGATATGCAAAAAAAATTTAACAAATTTCACAAAAAAATTAGCAATTTTCACAAAAATTTTTGTCGTTCGAGACCAACTTAATGATTTAATTAACAATCGCAACACCATTTGTAGCGTCTCAAATATTATCCTGTAAAGATTAAAAAAAATTATCACTCTAAACATGGAAAAGTCTAAAAAAATACTAAACTTTTACAAAAAATTTTTCGTTGGATACCACCTAAAATGCCTTAATTTACGTTCGCAACACTATTTGTTAAGTATCAAAAAAATTCAGGCCCATATCTCTCAAAAAGGAACTTGGTCATTTTTCAAAAAATCTGTTGCCCCGGATATGCAAAAAAAATTGTCTTTTTTCACAAAAATATTTTTCATTCGAAACCACCTCAAATTTCTTAACTTACGTTCCCAACACCATTTGTGCAGTCTCCAATAAGATTCAGGCCAATATCTCTCAAAAAGGAACTTGCTCATTTTTCAAATAATCTGGTACCCCATTTATGCAAGAAAAGTAAAAAAACTGTCCATTTTCACAAAACAATTTTTCATTCGAAACCACCTAAAAAGCATTAATTTATGTTTGGAACACAATTTATGGAGTCTCAAATAAATTTCAGGCCCATATCTCCGAAAGGAATTTGGTCATTTTTCAAAAAATCTGTCACCCCGGATATGCAAAAAAGATCAAAAAATTGTCCATTTTCACAAAAAAAATTGTTCATTCGAAACCACCTCAAGTGCCTTCACTTACGTTCCCAACACCATTTGTGCAGTCTCCAATAAGATTCAGGCCAATATCTCTCAAAAAGGAACTTGCTCATTTTTCAAATAATCTGTTACCCCATTTATGCAAGAAAAGAAAAAAAATTGTCTATTTTCACAAAACAATTTTTCATTCGAAACCACCTAAAAAGCATTAATTTATGTTTGGAACATCATTTATGGAGTCTCAAATAAATTTCAGGCCCATATCTCCGAAAAGAATTTGGTCATTTTTCAAAAAATCTGTTACCCCGGATATGCAAAAAAGATAAAAAAATTGTCCATTTTCACAAAAAAAATTGTTCATTCGAAACCACCTCAAGTGCCTTCACTTACGTTCCCAACACCATTTGTGCAGTCTCCAATAAGATTCAGGCCAATATCTCTCAAAAAGGAACTTGCTCATTTTTCAAAAAATCTGTTACCCCGGATATGAAAGAAAAATAAAAAGATTGTCCATTTTCACCAAAAAAGTTTTCATTCGAAACCACCTAATAAGCATTTATTTATGTTTCGAACACCTTTTGTAGAGTCTCAAATTAATTTCAGGCCCATATATCTCAAAAAAGGTCTTGCTCATTTTTCAAAAAATCTGTTACCTCTGATATGCAAGAAAAAAAAATTGTCAAATTTCAAAAAAAAAAAATTTTATTCGAAACCACCACAAATGCCTTAACTTACGTTCCCAACACCATTTTCGGAGTCTCCAATATATTTCAGGTCCATATCTCTCAAAAAGAAACTTGGTCATTTTTCAAAAAATCTTTTACTCTGGATACGCAAAAAAAATAAAAAATTGTCCATTTTCACAAAACAATTTTTCATTCGAAATCACCTAAAAAGCATTAATTCATGTTTCGAACACTGTTGATTGAGTCTCAAATAAATTTCAGGCCCTTATTTGTTGAAAAAGATCTTGGTCATTTTTCATAAAACCTGTTACCCCGGATATGCAAAAAAAATAAAACAATTGTCTATTTTCACAAAAAAAATTTCCATTCGAAACAACCTCAAATGTTTTAACTTACGTTACCAACACTATTTGTAGAATCTCCAATATATTTCAGGTCCATATCTCCCAAAAAGGAATTTGGTCATTTTTCAAAAAATCTTTTACCCCATTTATGCAAGAAAAGTAAAAAAATTGTCCATTTTCACAAAACAATTTTTCATTCGAAACCACCTAAAAAGCATTAATTTATGTTTGGAACACCATTTATGGAGTCTCAAATAAATTTCAGGCCCATATCTCCGAAAATAATTTGGTCATTTTTCAAAAAATCTGTTACCCCGGATATGCAAAAAAATAAAAAAATTGTCCATTTTCACAAAACAATTTTTCATTCGAAACCACCTAAAAAGCATTTATTTATGTTTCGAACACCTTTTGTAGAGTCTCAAATTAATTTCAGGCCCATATCTCTCAAAAAAGGTCTTGCTCATTTTTCAAAAAATCTGTTACCTCTGATATGCAAGAAAGAAAAATTGTCAAATTTCAAAAAAAAAAATTTTATTCGAAACCACCTCAAATGCTTTAACTTACGTTCCCAACACCATTTTCGGAGTCTCCAATATATTTCAGGTCCATATCTCTCAAAAAGAAACTTGGTCATTTTTCAAAAAATCTTTTACTCTGGATACGCAAAAAAAATAAAAAATTGTCCATTTTCACAAAACAATTTTTCATTCGAAATCACCTAAAAAGCATTAATTCATGTTTCGAACACTGTTGATTGAGTCTCAAATAAATTTCAGGCCCTTATTTGTTGAAAAAGATCTTGGTCATTTTTCATAAAATCTGTTACCCCGGATATGCAAAAAAAATAAAACAATTGTCTATTTTCACAAAAAAAAATTCCATTCGAAACAACCTCAAATGTTTTAACTTACGTTACCAACACTATTTGTAGAATCTTCAATATATTTCAGGTCCATATCTCCCAAAAAGGAATTTGGTCATTTTTCAAAAAATCTTTTACCCCATTTATGCAAGAAAAGTAAAAAAATTGTCCATTTTCACAAAACAATTTTTCATTCGAAACCACCTAAAAAGCATTAATTTATGTTTGGAACACCATTTATGGAGTCTCAAATAAATTTCAGGCCCATATCTCCGAAAATAATTTGGTCATTTTTCAAAAAATCTGTTACCCCGGATATGCAAAAAAGATCAAAAAATTGTCCATTTTCACAAAAAAAATTGTTCATTCGAAACCACCTCAAGTGCCTTCACTTACGTTCCCAACACCATTTGTGCAGTCTCCAATAAGATTCAGGCCAATATCTCTCAAAAAGGAACTTGCTCATTTTTCAAATAATCTGTTACCCCATTTATGCAAGAAAAGTAAAAAAATTGTCTATTTTCACAAAACAATTTTTCATTCGAAACCACCTAATAAGCATTTATTTATGTTTCGAACACCTTTTGTAGAGTCTCAAATTAATTTCAGGCCCATATATCTCAAAAAAGGTCTTGCTCATTTTTCAAAAAATCTGTTACCTCTGATATGCAAGAAAAAAAATTGTCCAATTTCAAAAAAAAAAAATTTATTCGAAACCACCTCAAATACCTTAACTTACGTTCCCAACACCATTTTCGGAGTCTCCAATATATTTCAGGTCCATATCTCTCAAAAAGAAACTTGGTCATTTTTCAAAAAATCTTTTACTCTGGATACGCAAAAAAAATAAAAAATTGTCCATTTTCACAAAACAATTTTTCATTCGAAATCACCTAAAAAGCATTAATTCATGTTTCGAACACTGTTTGTGGAGTCTCAAATAAATCTCAGGCCCTTTTTCGTTGAAAAAGATCTTGGTCATTTTTCATAAAATCTGTGACCCCGGATATGCAAAAAACTAAAAAAAATTGGCAATTTTCACTAACAATCTTTTCGTTCGAAACAACCTATCCATGTCTTAATTGACGTTCGCAAAACCATTTGAGCATTATCTTATGTTTGCAACACGTTGTGCGTCAAGGGGCCTCTCGCCTAAATTAGCTTTGCTACCGAGGGAGTTCCTCTGTTAACCCACTTTTTTTATATGTAAATGCATCTTGTGGATGTGAAAATGAAAATACAAAGAACCGGTACCTGACCCGGAATCTGAAAAGTTTGCAATCACAAGTAGAAAATACATTAAAGTCAAAAATATTCGGTCTGGCAAAATTTCGGACTAAGATTTGTCCGAAAATTTTTTTGTACAAAATATAGAGTTGTTTGAATTTCGTCACCCCAAAAATTTATGTATAACCTGCGAATGCACAATGTAAAATGAAGGTAATGCAGGTAATGTATGTCGTGTGCTCTTCCTGATATATTGATCTAGAAGGTCTGAGTGAGTGTGAACAGTGATTGTTTGTTTCACCAGTCGCAGTATGATCAAATTAAACTTCGCATAATTTAACTAGCAGAAGCGATATGGTTATAAAAGAAAAAAAAGCAAAAAATTTCTCTTCAGATAATCTTTCCCGAAGAATTGCGCATACGAGTTCTAACGGAAAAATCATTACCCGCAAAGTCATATTCCCGGGCAAAAAAGATTCTCTACAGTCTGGTGGGCCTATGATGGCGGGGTTCTGAATCGCTGGTCAGTAACCTTAAAATTAATGGAACATCAGTAATGAACAGCTGCCTAATACAAAATTATATTAATCTTATAGTTTTTATTGTTTCTTGAATGCTATACGAGTTTAAAAATTGGACACATAAAATACGAACTTGACACGAGGGGTACCATTTAAGTGACAGCGTTAATAACCAAGAACTCAAATGAAAAACATTTTCCACTAACCTTTATAATGCTTATGGCCATTTTTAATGTGTTCTTTATCCTACATGCTTTAGAATGACTTCGTTCAAACCACGATAAAATCACTTCCATCTTCAACATCACAAAACCAACTCGCCTAACCTCGCATCCCAGACACTGAATGGGGATTCCCAAGAGTAGGCTCCTGCTCAGCAACTCAATTTTGCTGTGAATTTTAGGACGCATTGATTGAGCACGGATAATGGAATACCTCAATTCTGCCGCATTCAAGGGAATTAGGTTTACTACGGTACCCGGCAAAACCTCCAGGGAAGCAGATATTCACAATTTTTACCAGTATGGGTAGATTTTAAAAAATTGCATTTTCAACATAAGGCCCTTAGGAACATTTCTTCATGAACTTGCAAATATGCCTAGAACAAATGTCTGGCTTGAAGCTCATAAAATATTGTGTAACGAATCTACGTTGCTTCTCTGGCTTTTGCATGAATCTGTAAATATGATTTCTCCTGCTCTTTTTAACAACGACTTCCAAACATTTACATCTTTTAATCAATAATTTTTCGTCATCATCTGCCTTCTTTTCCAACGCTGTAGGTCAGCTTCTAAAATTTGATTTCTCAATACACCACTTAAAACCCGCAATAAATACAATGGCTGCCTATATTATCAAGATTTGAAAAGGAAGGCGCTGAAACCTGGAACAAAATTTCCATTTCATACAATCCTCTTCGATAACGACTTTTTTTTAGACAAATGATCAATGTAATTTTAAACAATGCCTCTAAAAAAATTGGTTTTGTCTTTCGTATTCTGCATAGAAGATTGTGGCTGCTTTTTCTTCTACAGATCAGGTATTCATTGTATCAAAATTCACCAACCACTAGAAAACTTTTTATACTTAAATTAACGCTACAAGAAATTTATGCTATTAAAAAGCTTCGTTCTAAGTCCAATCAATTTTTAATGCTAAGCGCCAAATATTGAAATACGACTCTGGTATTCTTTAAAAAAATTTGCCCTTGAAAATGTGTGGAAATCCATATCGTTTGAATATTGTAAAACATTATCAACAACATCGTCTCATTTATTAGTTGTCGAAGCACACTACACTATTCTTATAATAACCCACATAATTAGAACACAAAGGTTTGATTTGCCAAGAAAATTTGATCATCTCAGCTAGCCTTAGAAAAAAATAGAGAAGAAAAGCAATGTGTAAGTAAATATCTACTCTCATGCGGTGTAAACAGAACATATTAGCTGATAAACCATGCCATTAAAAATGTTACTATTATTTTCACTCTTATTTGGTAGCTTTTATCTTGAAAATTAGTCTATAGAAGTAGATATGAAAAATATTGGGAGCACTTGAGCTTAGAAAGAAAGGACCTGGTTGTTATAAAAGATAGAGTGTGAAAAGTACAACATGCAGCAGCAACACAGAAAATGAGAATACGTCATGGGAAGAAATATTTATATATAGTATATATTCACTAGCAACTTTTGATATTCTACAAACACAGAATCTAAATTCATTGTCAATAGATTCAATAATTTTAAGCAATTACAATTGAAGCAAGTATATATTCTTGATTAAATTTCTACAAAAAGTATTTTTCAAGGTATTCGAAGATAACTGCCATTTCACTAATGCTAGAGGGAAGCTTTTCAGTTTTTGTATATTATGGGATGCTCACTATAAAGAATTTGACGGAGCTGTGTTCAATATGGCAAATTGGAAAGCACCACAGCTATATAAGGAATCACAGGACAATGACAATAGCCTGCGCCTCAGTCCACCAATGCTGTAACATTTATGGACTGTGCAATATTAATAGATATTCTGTCCAGACAGAGGTCTGGGTCTAGTTATAGCTAGAAAATAATTTTTACAATGAAACCAATTGAATTTTGCGTGAAAAATCTTCGAAGAAATATTCACTGAAACCAAACAGGACGTAGATAAGATGGTGCATGAAGAGTTTAAAGTTTTACATGGTTGGAACCGTTGACAATTCCAGCTAATGGCATAATTGTGTAAGGTTGCATAAATTACCACCAGATCCTGGTGGAAACTGTGGACAGGATATTTATCAATATTGCACAGTCCATAAGTGTGGCTGCATTTGTGGACTGGGACACAGGCTAAATGACAAAGAATTGCGTAGAGTACTACTAATGAGAAAGCACCAAAGCAAGTTTTCTTTCAATGTTTATCTCAAAGTACCGTTAAATAAACAGGGAATCTTACGGAACGAAAGAATAGACTCAAAATAGCCGTTTGCATTAGCATTGAATCTAATCACAATCTCCTTGCCTTGCGATCTGGATCGAGCGAGTCATGCTGTTCGAGAACTGTTTTCTCGTGAATTTATTCTGCTAAGACAGGAGACATAACACTGCCAGTGATACCCAATTGTTTTATGATCACCTCATCAAAACTTTTCGACAAATCTGACAAGCAGGCATGACAAGTATGGCATGACAAGCCAGCACCCAGCACCCTTTCTTTTGTCACAATACACTGGACTTGGATTTACTGTAACTGGGTTCAATTGTCAATTAAGAAGACTACAGTGACAAACCTGTTAGCGCACACTTTAGAAAGGTGACCTTGAATAGCAACGTTATAATCTAGTCCTCGAATTCCTTCTCTATGTTTTTAGCTTTGCAGAAGTAAACATAGATAGAAATAGCGGATAGCTTCCTTAAAGGCTCTTGCGCTACCAGCATGTTAGCGGCAGTTGATTACAGTCGCAACCGGTTGCGCAGGAGCCTTTAAACTCACAGCGACCTTGCCCTAACCTGAACACATAACTTTAAGAAACATATAACTTAGACCAAAGATGAAACAATAATAGACTTCTTTATTTACACTTTTTTGGCCAAAAAATCTTTGATTTCATAACCATGTAGGTCTGCTTACTGGACATTGAGAATCGTCAATTACTCATATTAATTCCGTATGAAGCAAGTTGCCGACGAAATTAGTTCTAAAAGAGATGAAAAAACCCTTCTGGTGTGACAGGAATGAAAACAGGAGGCTGATGATCATGTTTCTCTCCATCATAGGTGCATGGGTGACATGTTCCCTGCAAAGAAAACGGCTTGATTGACCAATGCAAAATTTGAGACAAAAGATTAGCTATATAAACTGTTCAATGTCTAAACATGCAACAAGCAACCCTAAGTTTTCATATTCGTTGGAAGACGAAGGTTTTAATTTGAACATAGTTAATAACTGACCTTTTTTGCTCTCGTTGTTCATGAAATTTAATATTCGTTGTGAATATTGAACGAGAGAAACGATGTGATGGTAACACGAGAAACTCGAAGTAGTAAAAGAGGTTTTGCAAAAATCAAAGGTTTCTTTGCTACGATCTAAGCACGTCTTCTTGAATTTTATTCAGCAAGAAACTAGGTTGCGCAAAAAGTTTGCAGCAAAGATTTATTGCGTTTGTTGTTCAATGTTACTGCATTGAGACCGAAACATGGTTCAGGATGATCACCATTATTGCTTTATTATTCTTTGGTCATCCTATGGCTCAGTACCTTATAGAAAGATTCTTATCGAAAAAGGTGTGTGGACTGTAGAAGGTCGTGAGAGTCGTAAGAAAGTAGGTTTACGGTTAACATTGTCTTCGAGGCTATCCGAGGCTCTGGCACCAAAAGAATAGCACCACAAGGATTTGCTGCAATTTTTCATACATATTTGTCATTATGAAGTATTTTGACAACACAAAAATACGTACCGTCCAAAACATGCAGTGGCAATGAGAACAAAGCTCTAGAATATCAGCATAGACATCTCGCAATTGGCACTGCCTGAAAAATATTATGATAATGCACTGTAAAAGGCAACATTACTTAGAGAATCCAAATAAAAACACTGTCGTAAAAAAAAATACATCAGTATATAATTTATTCTTTTATTGAAAATCTTATGCCTGCTTAAATCACGTTGAACACCAATTAAGTTTTTTTTATATTTTGAATATTTTTACCGAATACAAGTACTTCCTCTGAGAATAATGTTGATAGTTAGGATACATATTGTGCAAGTAACACGAAAAAGATGGTTTCAAAATTGTTTCAAGATGAGGGAATTGGCTGGGTTCACACTTTCAAACTAACGTCAGTGTTCAACGACTATAGAGGCAGTGCAGCGATATTAATTATGGACAACCTGAAAACAATGTGATTAATCAAATAAATTTTACATCAATAACATTTTTTTAACAGTCTTTAAACCTGATTATGATGAAGTTAAATTTAACAAGAATCCAGGTTTAAATCTTTGTGTAAGGTTTTAAGATAAAATAGTCTTGTTAAATAAGAATCGGTGAGGTTTTTTAATGAAAATTTCAATTAAAGTAATTCTCTTCAATGTAACGAACCTTATTAGCATTCTGTATAATCCTTTCCAATTAGGATAGGCTTCCACTTTGACCTTTTGTAACTGAAAGGGAAGATCTTTCATGAAATTTTTTAATGGTATAGCAAACATAAGTTACTGAACAGTCGAATTCATGTTAGATCAGCAGTTTTAACCACTACACATGAAACTGCAACCCAAATGAACAAATTTCGTAGAAAGATTTAAAAGAAAATACCGTTAAATACCATCATTTTTTCTATTCAGAACAGAACTATACTAATCCCATTAAACATAAAAGCTTTTCAAAAACTGAAAGGAAATCTTTGATATAAACAATATTTGAGGGAAATAACTGCCCAACGCAATCGTATTTTCTAGCTGCACAAAAGGAGATTATATTACCTGCTGTTTGGAGAAATGGAACTTGCATAGCCCTTTCCATAAAGAAGACTCGTTGCATATCTTGTTAAATTGCCTGAAATAAACAGAAAGGTCACATTAACGAGATAGATTTTATCCAGGCAAGAAAATAAAATGCACCAGCATTGCATAAATTAGTGTAAGATTGTTTTGTTTCTGTAACGAATATTTCGACCACTGATTTATTACCAACAGAGACCCGAGCAAAATAAATATAAGAATTTCAATTGCAAAAGAATGAATAAAGAATCTTATGAAAGTAAATATACTTGGCACATTAGATAGACATAAGCGTTGAAAGTATCAACAACAATATTTGAGATTCAAGAGGGTTCACGTTATTACATTTATCGCTGTTTCTCTGGTAGATGTTATTGAAAAGATTCTGTACTTCAATTAAAAAATTGGTTTGACAAGAAATGATTTTTGAGTGCTGTTCTACCGTATAAGATGAGTATTTACTTCTATACTTTCCAATGACATCCCATTTCAGTATAAACCTTTTAAGATTAACCTTAGAATAAAGGGATTCTGTTTCCTTCGGCTGAAACCCTGGACCAAACAGGAAGGGGAATTAGAGAAAGATCTTTAATAGGGATATACATAATGCGTTATGATTAGCTTAAAAATTTAATAAAGATGAAGTTTAATAAAACAGTCAAAGCTGATTTAGCTTAGATTTGCTTACACTAGTTAGAACTTATCTTGGCATAAACATTAGAAAAGCTAAATATCATTACACTCATTCTTTTCATAAGAAACAGGGTATAAGAAACGGTAGGCTCAATTATTCGAAAGTTAGAAAACAACCCAAATTGAAAAAATAAAAGTTTTAATTTTCCGAGTTGACACATTCGAAACAGTCTTTACATTAAACATCATTGTATACTGCAACACTACACTTGACATGCAGTTTGCATTTATTCTCAGTAAATTGCACACTCAAGAAGTTTCCATTTGAAAATTTGTTTTGACTTCAACTTGACATTTATGAAGTCCAATGAGCCTAACTGTTTACAGATCTCAACAGAGTTAGTTATTCTAGGAAAACAAAATTTCTTGATCACTTTGTTAGTTTATCTCTGAATCTTAGTGAACTATTTACTTTAGCTTGGGAGCATGTTTAAAAAATTCATTACCTAAGAAATTTAAGAAACACGTAAGAAACTTTTGATAGCAAAATGGCCAGAACTGCCTACCAACACCGGACCTTAGGTTCTTACAAAAAAATACCTATTTTGCAATACCTATTCAAGTAAAAATATTATACAGATATCTCGATGGTCTGAGAAACAGGAAACAATAAGACGGATAGAAAATATTCCGGCATAAATATTAGAAAAGCTTAATATCATTAATATCACTACCTGTTATATTACTACCTGTTATATTACAAAAATATTACTACCTGTTGACTCTTGCTATTCTACAGATATCTCGATGGTCTGAGAAACAGGAAACAATATGACGGATACACTCTTCGGGTAACTCTGTTATGTTCATCGATGTTATTGTGATTCCTTTCCTAAGCTAAAAAATGAATGGAGATGATATTGTATTGCAAACTGACATTTGATATCAAACAAAAATATGTCGAGTAATATGTCAAGAAAATCTAAACCAAAATAGTTTAGATTTCCTTATGTTAACCAATACTACAACTTCATATTATAAATTCTTTAGGACGAAGGACTGTTCAAGCACTAGCCTTCATCATATTGAAGTTGTAATTTGCAAAATAATTTATTCAATGATTACATGCAACAAAAAGACCTAAAAACTGGTATGGGAAGTGAAAATTTCTAAACTTTTTATCTCACCCACTAGCTATAGTTCACTGCAGATGGCATTAACAAATTTCTAAAACCAGCCCGACATAGCTTTTTCAACAAAGACAAAAATTGCAGAATACTACACCTTTTTGACCCGAAATCTTTTTAACTTTCCCAAGAGATCCACGAGTTCATATAGCTTTCGATCGAAGGCCAATCTCCGCCCAGCGTACTTATCTTTTGCTGAATGTGAAAAATAAAAATAACCTCTATTACAAAAACTACATAATCTATCATTACTTTCATATACTGGGTGATAAAGATACAAAATAGATGAATGTGAATAAAATTAGAACAGATGACATCCAGGGTTGCAAAATATTAAAGTTGTCAATGGGCTGTGTTCAAAAAGGTGGGAGAGCAACAGACCAACTGTTTGAGGGCACTGCTAGCAAGGAGAAAAAGCTCTTTCAAGACTCTGGACAGACTTATTTTTTTATCTTATCAATTTGTTTCTGACCAACTGAATTAATAACTTTAGAGGGGCTGGATATTGATAACCTTTCGCGCACGTTAATTGCAACCCTTGCTATATCACTAAATGATTTACCAGTTGCCCAATGGTTTTCAAGAATGGTTTTAATAGGAACAACTGAATCTCGCATCGTTCATTACGCTATCACAACGATGTTAAACTATGAAAAGGAATGAAAGGTAATGAAACTTTCTTCGATCTTCATTGAAAGGATTCCTTTATATATATATTATCGAGGAAGTTTTTTTGGCACTAAATGCTAACAACTTTATTTGAATTTTAGCCTTACAACTCACTTTGAAAATTAGCATGCTTTACAGGCTATTCCTGCGAATGATGTTTTTTGCATCAACATAATTCGTAAACAGAATATTTTGCAAAGAAAGAGCTGAAAACAAACCAGCCAGGTGTTTTTCTCTTGATAAGTTGACAATCTTCTTTGCAACATGCACATTGCACTCGGTATCCAGAACTGTAAACAAAAAAAAGTTGAATATCTTCACTGGTAGTTGTCAAGGAGCCTGATGCAGCAAGCGTGAAAATTAGAATTGCAACAAAAAACGGTCCTTGGACAGCATCACAGACCGGTTAAGAATTTATTCTCAAAGAATTCATAGCAGTTGTAATCTCATATGAACAATTGACTCTACACGATTTTTCATAACAACACAAATTCTCTTACTTTTTTATCATTTTATCATAGTAAGTTTCTTTACTTGTTTTTAGATGCTATTCTGCTTCTCGATTTCTTTTGATCTGTTCCTATTCTTTTATTTTTCAATTTTTGCTAGCATGTTATTTCTTGTTTTTTTTATCGAATCTCAGCCTGCTTTGCTTCTTATGTGTCCTTATTTTCAACCTTAAAAGGAAGTCGTCAACCATCCAGCATTTCTTTAGAAATACAAGTTGCTCTGCTGATGAACAAAAACAAAGCACAACAATTTTGCACACAATTAGCCGAGTTAAATAAGCTCTTCTTTAAAACGAAACATAGTACCTACCGTGGTTAACAATCTCAGCTATAGTAGCCAGCTTAAACGAAACATAGTACCTACCGTGGTTAACAATCTCAGCTACAGTAGCCTGGACCTGTTTCTGGGCCGTTCCATACTCTGGCGAAAGGTGCTGATTTTGAATCAAAAGTTCTAATAGCTAGAAAACAAAAATCACAAATATTCAAATCAAGACTGTAGAAAGGAAGGTGAGAGGGTATGAAGAGACAGTTCTCCGCTATAATTGGTATCAAGAGCCACGATATGTTTCGAAATGTTGCAGGGCGTTGGGGATTATGGGGAGGGGGCGAAAGCCCGTTATTCAAATCTCGGCCCTTGATTGGTATATAGGATGTCTTTGATTGATTTTTACACAGAGGGAAAGTGAATATTCAAAGACCTGCAGAAGTGTAGGCCATTAAACACGATGTGATCATATGTATCTATGGCCATTATAAGATAATCGTTCATCGCTAGCTGAATTTGCTTTTGACTTTACAGAAATCAGAAGAAGTACGGTACAACGGAGATCCGGAAGAACGAAAAAAGGGAGAGATGAGTCAATTAGGTTCAAAATATGATGTTCAAATCTACGATAATGACAATTCATAAATATTTTGCAAGAAATTTTCATTGGATTCTCAAAGCATACTCAAAAATTAACGCAATCGCAACGATTTGCGCAGGCTAACAGGGACAACGAAGTATTCTTTATGAATATCTTCATGCTTAGATTTTATGTTTTGCACCTCTCTCAGCGAAAGAGAAAGGCATTTCATTGCCTCTAGTCTGAGACAGAATGATTAGCCATTAAAAATTTAACATTTCCCTTCTTTAGACAAAATTTTTACAGCCCTGGACGACTGTGGCGAAAATGATTTTTCATCCCTCCTTTAATGTAATACTTATAATATTTACGAATATTGAGGTGGAAGGCCAAGGCAAGACATGAGACTTCATACAGCAAGCCAATCTCATCTATATTCACACCCGTGTTTACATGGTGTCGTCACGCGTTGCCCAGGGGGCCTGGGGCCTACTCTACTACAATACTTGAATATAAGAAAGCTCACCTTGCAAACGTATCTAAACTTGCGTTGGTCTTGTACGGCTCTGCTGAATTCCAAGGCTTGAAATGCTTCTTCAACAGTACTGTAATTGCCATTCTGTGGTAAGATATAGGTTTAATATGATATGAAACTTCCTCAACAGACCTGCTTTTAAGACTGTGACTCTGACTTGGGCTTGGACAAAAGCGGGTATTTTTTTATAATATCATTCGGTTGTAAAGTGCTTATTTCTTACTATCCTTTTCACTCTTTAGCACGGAGAAAAATGACCGTATTAGATTTTCATAATAGCGCTTGATAAAAGCTTTCAATAAAATTTTTCTTGTGAGAGTTTGCAAATCTTTAGACAACTGCTAATCGTCTTCCTTACGCTTCGAGACAAAATGGTGCTTCTTTACAAAAATGTGATGACCTTATAGATTAATTTTGATTTATAATTGCTTGCTAATTACTGATAGTCGTTTGATGCATGTTGTTGTCTTACGAGTGATTTCTGTTTTGTGACAAAGTGTACTTGACTAATTTTTATGTTTATGTTTAAGCTACATCATTTAGTTGCAAGATATTAAAGAACACACTCATACGCTTCTAATATCGGAGTTCGCACCATCCCCGTTTGAACTAAAGACGAGGTCAATTTTAAGCTTACATTTACATAGAAAGAACACCTAAATGTTTAGTTGATTACTGACCGGTCTTGAGGTTCGCTTTGAAACAAAGTAAAACGACGGGCCACGTTTTGGGCAGCCAGGCAATACGATGTATGGAGCTTTTGTCTGCCACAGGAAACCTGTAAAACAACAGTAAAGAGTGAGAAGTCGGAAGCCAATTCAAATGAAACATGTTAACTATCTCACATTTGCATTCATTCACAACCTGATCTTTAAATAGAATACCGAAATCTATAGTAACAGGAAGAAAGTTAAAAAGGCAGGGCCAAGGTCGATGCTAATTGTAGTTGTGAAGGAAAGATCCTCCTTAATGCAATCAAGTTGAATGACACCTTCATGTAGACCATACTAAAGGCCAGTTTACACGATGCGTTTTTTCCTTGCGTCTGACTCATGAGTCAAAGTTGCATGAGTTTTTGACTCACTCGAAAAATTTTGTTATTAATACATTGAGAAAAGTATAAATTGAGCAACAAAAAGCAAATAAAAATTTTTTCTGTGATATTATGCGGCAACTTAAAATTTCCGGGTCTGAAACAACATTCCCTCTTTCCTTTCTCAATGCATTTTTCGCTGCCAGATAGGAGGGATTAAAACAGTTCGCCACTTCATGTTTTTTCTCTTCCGTTATTCGGCGAAGGTGAAGGATCCGGTTCGGATAATCCGATTAACCTAGTGTCATACACGTCAAGGAGTTTTTTGACTGCATCAATCAATCACAGGTCGCCTAGGATCAGGGAACGCTCTCCTAGAAATCTGACATCAAGCAAAACATGGTAGCTCTCCGGATTGTTCATGTCCGCCCCGTTCTTCCTCCTCATAATCAGAAAAGAGGCTAGGAGAAATGCATTACTTCGATGAACTTTCCGCTAAAAGCAGGAGTTGAACCGACCAGTTTGGTGCGAAAAAAACCCATTGGGTATTACAGGTTAAAATCATAATTAAGTCACACCGCCGTTGATGCTGAAATATTTTACTCGGGGCCAATCAATGGCAGTCAGGAAGAAAAGGTTCGCTAACACCTTGAGACTGCTAACAGAGCGGGTTTTTTTACGCAAATCTGCCTTTATCAGTAAACAAAGAAGGTGATATTAACGTGGATATCACAATCTAAACTTGGTTATCAGTTTTGTTAAATCATCCATTTGGAAGGTTAAAGAAAGCGAATTGTTGGTTTGACACCTGGGCTTCCGGAATAAAAGTCCATTATTGGGTATTTCAGCCCCTCCTTCAAAAAAGGTACTATTTTAGCGAAATCAACGCCTGTAAGTTTGTCGCAGAGAAATGTCCACATGTCCTTGACTCATATAAAATGTTTTGCTTGTAAAAATCCTTAAAAAACATTTTCAACAAATGTACCTAAAAAAGGGCGTTTCCCTTGAAGGGCATGGCCACAGGAAATTTTCTTAAAGGGGTCGAGTTTTGTGAATCACCCCTGGGCCCGAGCTGCCTCTCGATGGCCCTGAATTTAATTCAGACTCTTCATTGTTTGGAACTCGAGGTTGGTTGTTTGAAGGAGTGTGCTTTTCTATTTAAAGAAAATTCCAAGTCCAGATAACATTTTGAAGAGGAAAAATCATCATCTATAGCAGCATGATAACAAGATGCCTTTATTCAAGTAAGGCAGCTCGTTTAAAGGCAGAATATAACGTAGAAAAATCTTTGATGTTACTATTTTTTGCAATGGAATTATTTGCTTGTTCTCCATTTTAAAGGGATTTGGTTCTTTTAGGAAAAAACTTCAGGCAGTGCTGAGGAGAGGGGGGTCAGGGGGGTCACTGACCAGGGGGCCCTTGGCCTTAGGGGCCCTTGGCCTTAGGGGCCCTTGGCCTTAGGGACCTTTGGCCTTAGGAACTCAATTAAAAACATTATAATGACAGTCCAGCCTCTCCATTATCACAAACTGTCTTTTAAAGAAACAATAATGATAAAAGTCTATGAAAGAGGTAAGGTAGAAGCAGCTTGAGTCTTTGACTGATGTTATGAATTTCGTGGGCTTGGTCTAAAGAAGTTGAAAAGCTTCTGAATGTTACCAAATAATGTGTACCCCCTACAAACGTCTGTCTTTACTATATATCTTTCGTCCTGACCCGGGGCCTAAACATCTTCTCTGCGGCCCTGACTTCAGGCAAAAGGCTGGGCAAGTACTTATGATATCCTTAACAAATAAGTTTAAACCCTTTCTAATTACTAAACCTATCATGAAATAATGCCAAAACTAGTCCAAAACAACTAAATTCTACCCAACTGAGATTTTCTATCGTTCTGCATCACAAGATTCAACAAGAACTAAGCCAATGTGATTACCTCCACTCTTGGTAGCCACGGCATTGCTTTTCTTTCCATCCCTGCAAAAAAGCATTTAGTAATGGTCAGAAGGAAATTTCGAAATGCACTGTGAATGTAAGCATACTTGGCAACTCGTATATCGAATTCTTCGAGTCATAAAGAACTCAGAGTGAATATGGATTTTCCATCCGCTGTAATTTCCTTCATTTATTTCCAGGATAAATAACATTATTACAATTATAATTCTTTTTGGGTATTACTCTATGGTGACAGTTCAGAGAGAGATGTTTACACTCTTTTCATTTTATAAGAACAATTTTATAATGTCACGAGCCTCAAAACTGGTCAAAAGTTAAGAACAAATTATGAACAAGTTGAGGCTGAGCTTCTGCAAAATGCAATTTTGAACAACGTTTTTTCTCAAAATCGAGGATTTTTAGCGATGTGTGGGTGCATTTTCGGTGGATATTCAAATTTGTCAGCAAATTAAGGCTGTCTCACTCACTTTGTTGGCAAATGAGGCCTGAAGACCTCCTTAGAGCAAAAAAGCTAGCAAAAGCACTGTTTACACCCTCTTAATTTAAGAACAAATTAAGAACAATCCAGCCTCAGATTTTCGAAAAAAATTAAGAACAGTCAGCCTGAACCTAAATTTACTGTTTCTTTTAAAAAAAAAGAGTGTATTTTTCTTGGTTTTTTTGAGCTTTTGAAAACGAGAAAGCAAAAATTTGGCCTCAAGGATATTGAACGGGTATAGAGTACCGAAGTGTGACGTCGCCAAAAATCTATTTTTAGAATTTCAAAAATTTAGCCGCATAATCTGAAAGAATGACATAAAATACCCCTCAGTGTGCAAAATTAGCTAGATATGTTCCAAACTGGGCGAGATATGGCCAATGAAAGATTTCAAGTTTGCTAACGGATCACTGTTATTCTGGCATGGTTCATAAAGTTATGAACCAAGACCAAATTACAGAGGTTTGGTGAGACAAGAGCTTGTCCTTATGTGGCCATATCTAAGCCAATTCGTGATGCCTTCAACTAAGTTTGCATACTAAGAGGTATTTCATGATGCTCTTTTAAGTTCCGGGATCAAAATTCAGAAATTCTAAAAATAGGTTTTTATGACGTCATCACTTCGGTACTCTATACGAAATTCTCGCGTGTAGGTGCCCTTTGCCTCTTTAGTGAAAATTCCTCGTTCCTACGAGGCTGGCGATGAAGTATTGTTCATGAATGATCGTCTTCTAAGCTCTACCTGTCACAATTGATCGCTTTCGCGTGACGGAAACTGCGGCAAAACCTCTCACGCAATACACAGAGCGCTGCCTGTGGTAATGAAAACGCCATGTAACGAGCAGAAACAAACAAACAAGCAAAGTATACTGGTATCAAAGAAACCGATATTACACAATCACGAATTTACGTGATAGAGCCTAGACAAAGTAAACCAATTTAAAAGAAGTAAAGGGTTTAGAATAAGATGTTTGTATAACTTTGCAACATTTTGGGGGGCGAGCTTGTCCCCCTTCCACAATCCCTTTTTACCACGGCTTTCTCAACACCGTTGCTACGCCAATTTGAGCAGACCGCGGCAGCAGGGGCTACGGGGGCCTTTAGCCCCCCTAATAATTAACAAGTTGTACTTAATAACATACGAAAACTGTTTCTAACATGTTTAGGTACTTCTGGTTTTCAGCATGTTTAGGCATCCACCCACGTTTTAGCCCCCTCAATATGTAATATGTTCCACGGTCCTTGCTAGTTAATGCTTACCCTAGCTAAAATCCCGGACAAAAATAGTTCCGGATTTTCAAAGAAAGTTGATATTTTCTCTTTCATTTGAAAAATAACTTTCCGCCCTCCCCCAAATCAATGTCGAATGCATGATTTTGAAGGAGAAATGATAGAACTATAAATCCAACATTGAAATTGAGGAGAAGGGGGATTTGAATTTACTGGGCAACATAAAGTAAAAATTGCAAAATTTGCATTTTGTCTCAACATTTTTATCCAGTATTGTATTTCGTCACCAGACTCGAATAAAACTAATGACGTCATTTCAATATATAGTTATGTACGAAGAATGCGTATATTATTTATGATAGTGCAACCTGAATGATTTTCATAAAATATTAAAGCTTTGTTTTTAGGTTGAATCAAAATCGCCATACAAGGATCTTAAACGCAGTTCTGTCTTCTATTACGTCATTACACTTGAGTCATAATCTCATACAAATCTTGATCTGTCCTTATTTGTAAATGCGGCTCACAGGGGCTAAGAATGGCTTAGAGGAAGCACTGCGCATACTAAACAATGCGACTTATCTCCGGGTTGTATATTTTTAAACATCACGTAACCTTTGTTGTTGAATAAAAATTATCTTGCCTCGTGCGTAACGAGTGTCGAAACATTTCATCTGTAATTTCGCGGTAATTTCGACAGTTAATTCGCGGCTAATTTTTCCATTGAAGTGTAATCGATGAAAAAAGTTCTCGTGAGTCTATGAGATGGCAAGAAAAGCGGTAATTTGGAAGAAGAAAGCATTTCCTCGAACAAACTGATTATGTGAAAACTGTGCAGAACAATGAGCAACGTGTTTCGGAAATAAACAGCATGGTTAACGGGTCTTCCCGAAAATATGGCGAAACAAGCCGGGTGCAAAAACCAAAATAGATTTGTTTACATTGTCCCATCGAAATAAACAGAAGTTTCCGCATATTATTCAAAAAATATTGTTTTAGGCTGGGTTGCCAGGGCTGTATCACATTCACAATACCAGTAATTTTCTTGAGTGTTTCACATGCGGTTTTATTCGTCTTAAAACAATAGTGGGTATTCAAAGCTGAGCAGAGAAACATTTTTGTTTAGCTTTCTTTGAATAAATCTGAAAGGATTTTGTATATTAAGCAGGAAATTAAAATTTTCAATTCATATTAAACAAAATTTCGGCCTCCATCGCCGAAGTGGATTTCTTCGACTCTTGACTTAATGTGAAATATAAAACTAGTAGATCTGTGCAGAAAAATCCTTCTCAAATTAAAAAGCCACAATCAAAACACTGTAATCCAGCATTGTGGGATTAATCAAGGCCATGCTTAACTCAAGAATGTGTGATCCATATGAGTTTAGAATCATAAACAAACAGCTCGAGAAACGTTCTTTCAAGTAAAATTATTTGTCATGGAAGCAAAAAGTTCAAGTTTTGCATAATAAAGAACTAAAACAAAATACGAGTTAGCTATAGTTTCCCGAAATCACGTGAATGGTATTTTAACTGTTCCGAAAACAGAAATTGCTCATTGATAAGTTTGAATAGCCCAGCTATGACACCGCTAACTACCCTCCGAGCTCTAAATGAATACTTTGAACCACGACAGCAAAACAGATTAAATGAAAGGAAAACCGAAATGAACATTGAAGAGTAACGTAAACTTTTAACTCACAACGAGCTGTCTTCAATGTTTTGATTTTCCTGATCCATGCTTCTGCTTCGAATTGTTATTGTTCTGCATGTACGCCATCCATCAGAAGTCTTCAGCCAGATCTCGCCCGGTGATCTCCAATCATCTCCTACGTAAGGCATTTTGAATAACCTGCTATTCCTTCGGTGACAGATAGGGTAATTATCTCTAGAAAGGTATTCAAAAACTCATAAAGTAACAACTTTTGACACTGCAACCAGCTCTCAACCTGCCAGAGAAATTTGGTACGCAATCTATTTTGTTTTTCGAGAATCACCTGCTTCACTGATCCCTTATTGGGTGAACTGCTCGAATAGGAACAGAGTTGACAGTTGATTGGCTGTTAAAACAATACTGTTAATGGGGATGTCCTCGAAATATGGCGGGAAATATAAGCGATGTTTACCGTCTGTTTCTCGCATAACATTACGTCATACCTCGATATATCTCTAAGCACAGCATGGGCGGCGCCAGAGGAGGGCTGGGAGGCTTCAGCCTCCCCAATTTTTTTTGCAAAAAGGTGTTTCATAAAAAATTAAAAGAAAAAAGGTAAAAGAAAAGAATAGTGCGATAAATCCTTTAAATGTTTAATTTCTCAAGAAAAACTTGAGGTCTATAGTACCTCATTAAGCAATGAATTCTATTTTAAGACTGGAATTAATCAATCGCAGTAAAAGCATGCAATAGTGAAATGTTTTAAACTGTTGCAAAAATGACTACAAGAAATGTTCTGAAATGTATTTTAAGCAAATCTAAAGGGCGTGGTTGCAATAAATTTTCTGCTCGTTTCGCTCGCAGGGAAGCCTTTCTTTCAGATGTACCTATGGCCTCCGACAACCTCTCCCGGCCATTCCAATGTACCGCATAACGAGTGCCCCATTGAATTATCTTGAAGCATTTTAGTGCATGAATTATCGTGAAGCATTTTAGTGCGATTCCCAAAAGTTCGCTTTTTAGTTCAATAATGCGGTCAACTCAAGCCCTCATCCCACTTTTAATTTTTTTGGCGCCGCCCCTGCACAATCAATAGAAGAATAAAGGTCTCTGGGCTGAAACTGCAGAAAATTTTCCTGCAGACCAACCACCCTTAATAGTCTTAAAAGTTCTTAATTTTACTATAATATTAAAAGGCGATCAATTTCATGAAAATCTTTTTTGAATTTTACGCAAAAACACTCGAGAAAGAATTTTCGCAGGATTCCCGTTAAGGAAAATATTTCAAGAACACTTTTTCTCGAAAAAATGTGTGGCACTATAAATCGTCGAATAAGCAAGCCCCCAGGGGTATTATGTTTCATTATGATAGGTATATAAAATTGGGTGGGAAATGACCAGTAGAAGATTTCAAGTTTGCCAACGGATTACTGTTATTCAGGCCTGGCTTATAAAGTTATGAACCAAGGCCAAATTACAGAAGATTGATGGGGTAAGAGCCTACGCTTATGATTCTCCGATTGTCGTTTGATATGCCGAAAGAAAGGGTTAAGTTCCCCAATAAAATACTTCGGAGTTACCTTGTTTATATTTATACTCAATGGGATTTTTATAATCAGTTACTCCTTCTTTTTCATAAACATTTTACAAACGGTAGCAAAGTCTTGCCCTGACAAAATTACAAATTTTCTTCAAAACAAACAAATGTTCCGACCGGTGGGCTAAGCAATTCAATGACCGATTGAAACACTACTAGCTGTTAGCTTGTGTTCCAAATCACTAACTTTCAAATCAGGGTTCACTAACTTGCATGCAGGTTTTTACAAAGCACGAGAAATAAATAACATTTCTAATAGATTGGTGATACCAGGACTTCAATAGGCTGCACTCTAAAATATTTCAGATGCCTCCTCATGGCTTTAAAATATGGTATGCTCTTGGCGTCTTTCAGGCACCGCATTGCAGGGGGGCTGGGGGGCCTTTAGCTCTCCCCCACGATTAGCAAAATATACCAAATATTAAGTAATAAACTACCAGTAAAGCCTTTTTTCATACGCTTTTAGCCCCCCCCCCCACTTTTTTTAAAAACCCCCTTTTCTTAACGCTCCGCGGTGCCTGTCCTTATCGAATATCAGAATATATGAAATACGGAACACTTCTCAGAAAAAACAATGAAAACGAGGCATGATTAGGGGGTTTTGTAATTGGAGCTGTTTGCATTTATTGGCCTACTACACTTTTGCTGACCGTGTGGTCGCCATGTTATTTTAGGCCTTGTCGAAAACAAAGACGTTTTTCTTTTTGAGGAATGAAGCACTTTATATACATTTCTTTTAATAATCTAATAGTTTATACTTATTGATAATTTGCTCAGATCTAATTAATTATTTTAGGAAACCCTGGCTGGAGGTCCTAAAGGACTTATTTTTGATCTTATATCTTTTGACTTAAAAGAAGAATCAACGTAATTTGAAATAATCCGGGCGCGAGTTAGTTTCATAGAAATAGGAAGCTTATGGTTATTTGAAACAAAACTTACAGATGGAGCCGTTTTTGCTTGCTTACATTGTTATGACAAGTCAGCTTCTGAAATTGAAAAAAAGTGCTATGAAAGCTCTAGGTGCTTTTGAAAATCACTTTGCGTTATTTCCGATGAACTGTGTAAAAGGAAAGCGGATGAGCCAACCACGTAGCTGTAGGTGTCGGCTAGGGGGGGGGGGCAAACTCAAGCAAGAACCATACCTCAGGGGGCAGGCTTTAAAACAAGAAAACAGATATATAACAAACAAATATATTTGGATAAAATCAAGGTCATGGAATTATAAATATGCCAAATTTTCAAAATATCATTTGGAAAAACTGTAGCCAGAGGGGGCAAGCTGTTATCAAAATTTTCATTTGGGGGGGGGGCACAGCCTTGAGCCATGGCCTTCTTTAGTATGACATCATTAAAGTATATTTTTGGAATTTTTGAAATTTCACCACATAGCCCCAAAGAACACCAAAATATGCTTTTAAATTTGCAAAATTATTTAAACATGTCAAAGACATGTCTCCATCATTCAGTCCCAGGAATATACAGTTACGTGACTAAAGTGTTAGGACGATCGCCGCAAAGCTATTGTGGTTAACCCTTTGCTCAAAGAGCAACATAGAAAATCTGTGAAACATAACGAGATTGCTGGTTAAGATTTTCAATTGCAACTTTACCCAATTGTGAAAATAAAGATATATTTAACAAATTGTAAAAAATAGACTTTGTTAAACAAGTACAATTTGCCTTATCTGATATATTGTCGGTTGACCTCCAGGTATCTGGAAGCCGCCATTTGCACTGGAACTCACTGAATTAATTTTGCAACGAAATATCTTCAGATATTCGGATACAGTAGGAAATCTCAAGAAAATTCTAAAAGAGTTTATTTTAGAATAAATGGTCTTTGCAAAGAATCATTACTTGTTTCTGTATTTGCTTGGGCACTTTCCACAAAAATTGGACAAAATATTCAGCATTGATTGACTTCGCACACAACGCCAGCTTGCAGATGCCATTAGGCCCAACCAATAGTCGGCCTGCCCTGGCCTACCAATCTTTTAATTTTGGTCGGCAATGTTAACTTATTGTTCTTGAAATATGCATTGTAGACTTTGTAACCAAACTTCCTTGCAGTTTCAGCAAGCAAAGGACTTGCTAGACCCAAATATTCTATTGCTTCTCGTTCTCTCTCTCGTCGCTTTCATGTTTTCGGCATTGAAACTAAAACATTGATATTTTCCATTTCTTCCTTGCATTGAGTTACTTTTCTATCATAGAAGGTAGGAAATAAATTGAATATGTTAGGAATCGCCTTTTTCTCTGACGCCATTTCTAGAATCCCGCCAAAACAGCACGATTTGTTCAATCAATGTTAAAATGCTCAGTACTTTATCCCCGGATTCACAAGGCTGTGGTACCCAGTGTAAAGTGATTTGCTAACGGACTACTGTTGTTTTAGCACTGTTCATAAAGTTATTAACAGAGACAAAATTTCAGAGGTTTAATTGGGAAAGACCTGTGCTCGTGTGGCCATATCTCAGTCGATTCGTAACACATTTAGCTGATTTCATACATTTAAATTTGGCTCATCATGACCCTCCTTCAGGTTATGTAAAGGTGAAATTCACAACTTCTGAAACTACACTTACGTTCAAAAAGTATTGGGACACCCTTCGAAACTTCGAAGACATTTTATGCAACAAATTCGGAAAGACTTTTTTAAAATCTTTCTCATTAAAAAAGTACGGCAGTTATTTCCATGAAATTTTCACAAGACATTGTTGATATTTTGAAGCCTATTATGTACGCCAAAAAATTAAAAATTCATCTACCATAAGATTTCTATAGGTCTCGAGACGAAAACATGGAAGCTCTGAAAACTCAAGAACTGAGTTAAGAGAAGCGCTTACAAAGTGCTTTCTACTATAATAAAGTAAATGGATTTTGCGATATTGCATCAATTCTCGGCTGCTCAATGATTGCAGCTTTTCTGGTGTGTAAAAAGTTTTTCCGTACAAGAACAGAAAAAAATTTACCAAGGGTTTGCAGACCAAAGAAGTTTACGACGCCGAGGGACGACAGTTCTTTACTGAGGGAACTGCGAAGTAATAGGTTTGAATCCTTACCAGACATCGTGTTGTCATGTAAAAAGAAGCTTAATAATGGAACATAAGCAAAAACATGGCTATAAAGTTATGAAAAATACAAATTTTCCAGCGTTATAAGAAAAACAAATGCTCTCTCAAAGTTAAAATTAATCATCGACGATGAGTTCAATGGCTTCTCCTTGAATGTTACGCAATTTTAAAAGTAGCTTGAATAAATGCAATAATTTAATAAATTTGTAGCATTTTCGTCGATGAAGTAAACTTTTTTTGAAGCTTAAAAGTTTGATTTTATAATCTCTTTAATAATTTCTTTTGTTATGCAAACGTGAAATTAAAAAGTTGTATTTGTTTGGACAGCTCTAAAATTTTTGGAAGGGCATGTGACTTTGCCATTGTTAGGCCATTCAGCCCTTTGCATATTTTGCTGTTATAATCAGGAAAATCGGAAGAATCCTGTGTTTTCTTGGTTATTCTTCATAAGTTGAAGCATTTTGTTAACTTTTTATTCCATTTTGGGGAAACTTGGGCCTAGATTATTTGTAGAAAGACTGCCTAAATCTGAAAAAGTTTCCGTTGCAAAACCGAATCCAACGGAACGCCATAATTCGTTTATCGAATTCGTCCCAATACTTTTTGAACGTAAGTGTAGCTTTTGTGACGTCATCACTTAAGTCAGGAAGTGGTTACTTCTTTTTCCAAGAGCTTTGAGCATTCATATGAATTATTCAGAGCACAGTCTGCGAGATCGAGTAAAGGAGAGAGCAACTGGGCGTGTCGAAATAATCCCTTATTCGACTATACAGAAGTAGGAGTGGAAAGAGATCAATTTAAAGTAGAGGAACAGTGTGAGCTACATGATACTCTCTAACAAGTAGTGGCTATAAGAGGCAAGGAGGTGCTACTCCACACATTAGCAAACCAAGAAGTAGCAAAGAAACTAATTATAAAGACTTGGGACGTTCCTTGTATATTTTTTCTTGGTAGAATTCGGTTGCAAATCGAAAGAGCTGTACAAGAGATTATTCTTGCACAAGAGTAGTCCTCTGCCAGTCAGGCTTGCTTTTATAACTGTTAATTGTGATCGCAATGGTTTGGCCTCTTCTGGTTTTAATAGTGTATGCATATAGGCCTGGATATTACCTAGTTACCTGAACTATACTGTGGAACTGTAGAACAATTGATAAATTGTCAAAAAAGCAAAAAAATTAGCATTTCCTTTATCAATGCCTAGACTTGAATAATTTTTTGCTTCTAATCAGGGCCTCCCTCTTGTTTAAGCCTCCTTCTTGTTTAAGCCTCCCTCTTGCTAAGCCACACCCCCGCCAGCCTCAGAAAGTCACTGCGTTCTACAGGGTGTAGCAGTATTAGAAGTGTCATAGAAATTGCCGCTAGGTGCTTGCATACCAAAATTATCGAATTTTTTTATTTTCATGCAAAAATTCCAAAGCAAAATTAAAATTTTAAAAATTTCTTTGTCTGTAGCTGATACCTCAAGTGCCGTTACTTTCATTTTACATCTCTTCGAGAAGAGTCATTGCAATCGATTTTTTTGGCATGAAAGTTTTCAGTTTTTCATTTTAAAATTCCACAACATACAAAAATCCATTAAACAAACTAACATGAAAGTAAAATTATAACAAGTTAAAAATACGACAAAATAGTTAATATAAATAATTACCATAAACTAGAAATTTGTATGGAGAGGAATTTCTTGAGGAGGAGCTCTCTCAATAGGTAAACTAATCGAGAAGAGAGCACTTTTTTTTTTCTTTTTTTTTTTTTTTTTTTTTTCAAATTCAAATGAAAACCGTTAATAGTGCAAGAACGACAACCCTACTTCTCGCATGCATTCTCTGTAGCTTTCAGTAGCATTGAATATGATGCCTTTTTAGTCGTTTTGCTTAAAAACACTTGTTGACATCTTGTTATACAGGAAAAAGTCATAAAGTTTCAAAACGTCCTCTGGACCCAACGAAGTTCTGAAAATATTATTATTACAGAAATTAGACAAGCTTCATAGACTCAATTTTAAATCTTTAGAACAATTCACCTAACATTATTCAATGCAAAACTTACTTTAACTTCACATCTTCTTCTATGAAAAACGTCCTTCCTAATCGCTGTAAAGTCAATAAACGATGATATTCAAAGGATATATGGTAAAAAGAAAAAACGCGAGAAAGTATTCTAGCTATGAAGTCAGGCTTTGGTGTTTGAATTGTTCAGAAATAACGTGAGTTGCACTCTCTAGAACCCCTGCTGTAGCACAAAGCACACTAAGACAAGTTGATATATTCCAAATAGCGTTTGCATTGCATTTTCACAACAATGATAACATGCAAGCGATAAGCCTTTTAACGTTCCCAAACGAGTGGGAGGGACCACCCCTATATATAATCCATATGGGAAATTTTCGTAATTGTAATTCAAAATTTTAACTGTGGGAATATCCAAATATTGGATTCTGAATGCCAATATAAAGGTTATTGCAGATTTCAGGACTGGAATTTCCGCGCATGTGCAACAATTCAATTGTCGATGCACATCCTACAGAAAAATGATGTCAGACAGAAACACAGGCGATTACGGAGATGAGACAAATTTATCACGTGAATATGAAAATGGCTTTGAAAAAAGAAAACACTTGAATAAACTAAAGCTTTTTGTCTGACACTCTTCAGAGTTTAAAACGTCAGAACATCGATCGAATACTTTCACTGGTGTTGAAATTCAATCTTTTGAAGAAATAAACGATTGCCTAGATGAAAAAAAATTATTTCAACTTTGATTTTCAAGGTAACACGGTTTGTGCTTGGGAGGTAGATCACTTTGAAGTTTCTTTTACAAAAACAATTTTATAAAAGTATGGGCTTCAAAACTAGTCAAAAAGTATGAACAAATTAAGAAAAATGGTAAGGTTGAGCTACTGTAATACAGTATAAATTGATTGATTGTAAGATTGTTTTAATGTTTTAGGCATTACTGTTTGATACGCTTCACTTGCATGACCTGTATAATATTGCTATTACAGGCAACGCGGAACATTGAGGACAGTGGGGGAGGGGGAGGGTCTAAAAAAGTGGAGGGACTAAAACCGTATAAAAAGAGGCTTTACTGGTAGGTTATTACTTAATATTTGGAATTTTTTGCAAATGCCAAAATGGCAAAGTGGGGGCCCCCAGCCTTCCTGCTCCGCGGTGCCTGTATTATGAACATTCGTATTTAGAAATATGTAACATAGATTATTGTGAACATTTATCTACAAGAAAATTTTTCATTAAGGATCTATTAGGATATTTCTTTTGCAATTGATAGTAACAACAAAATCTTGACTATGCACACCCAAAGTTGTTCTGCGACCTCCCAATCTGGGAAAATCCTATGTAGGCTGATTATTATATCAATAGTTAGTGTAGCATTGCTAGTTTTATAAACGAGTGACGAAATTGCTCTTCTTCTGAATTTTATAACGGAGTAATTTTCAAGTGTCTTTGCTAGTTTCCAAAACCCCTTAACCTCTGCTGGCTCTAGTTATTCCTACTTAAAAATATTCCGTATCTTCTTTTTTCGTGTTGCTTGTGGTGTTATTCATATGCGTCTTTTTTTCCCTTCCTGGTTTACTTGACGGAAATGCCAACTGGTAATAAGCTGCGGTAATCTTCAAGGCCCATTTTTCTGGTTGCATTCAGGATCGCTTCGTTATCGTTATATCAATTATGTAAAAAGCATTGTCTATAGGAGAGGAGAGGAGGGAGGGGGGGGGGGGCTCGAAGACGCCGTTGAAAATTGCGATTATGCTGTGCAATGCACAATATACTGTAGCTATTTTGGTTCTGCGAAGAAGTTGAAAAGTCTAGGTTCCAGAGCATTTTCCACACAGTTCTAGGATCATTCAACAGCATCTTCACAGAAGCCTTGTACTATCAATCGAGTTTAAAATTGCTTTGCCATAGTTGATTATGCCCAAAAGCCACTTCACTACTTAAGAAGCAGGCTACCGGACAACAGTTTGGAGTACCAGAGCAACAAAAGTTCGTGCACAAAGAAGAAAGGTAGGAGGGGCCTCAACTTCCCTGTCCCTATCTGTCATTTATGCATTCGGATTTATGTTGCTTTGATACACGAGGTTAAAGACACAATATTCACCTTTAAACGTGTCTGTATTATTTCGAATGACTTTATCAAATTGAGCTATTGATTATCTTGGAAACGATATATTTCATCGTTATTTGTAAAACAACAACATACACCAGAAACAGAACTCACCAAGTTATGTAGAACGTTCTAACATCTAATTTAATAGCATTCTGCCAAAGCTGCTTGTGTCGGGGCTTTGACTTCTACGAAGCACTGCATCCGAAAGTAGGCCATTTCTGTCAGCTTCTAATTCCAAGCTTGAAACTAGCAAACCAGGCTTGACGAAAAGTCGTTGCATGGAATAACGTGTATATCCAGTAAATGAAACAGAACTTTTGGGGTACACTGTTTCTCGCCTCGGCATATTTCACAGATATCCAGAGACAAAATCAAAGTGTTGTAAAACGTAATGCTAAGCGTAAAATGTTTTCTATATTTCCAAACATTTTCAACCTCTAATTCCAAACATTTTTTCATCTAAAAGCTGACCATATGATTTCAGCGTGCATAGAGATCGCAATGCATCATTGTAAATGCATGCTTTTCACACCTTAGAAAACTGAGGTCACTTGTGTCGTGTTGGGACTGCCTTTGGGTTCCGCAAATATAGAAAAACAGCCTTTCTACTAAGATTGTTAAAATCAATAAGGACAGACACCCAGGGACGAAAACAAGTTGCTAATTTTGAAGGGGCGTGGAAGGATGAAAATTCCAACTTTAAGTGAGAAATTTTTCATTCGATCAGTAAATCTACTGTACCTACCAAATTGATATTTGTAAATAGCCCGAACGCCATAGTTCTATTTTCTTTATAATTACCAAAACTTTACTCAATAATTAGCCTAAAGCATAAAAGTCTAAATCTCTAAACTTTGATTAACATGAAACAAACATTAAACTTACTGTAAGAAGTAAAGCAACATTTAAGCAAAACCAGTATTAGATATACTTAATGATTAGTGGTATTCTTTCAGATCAATTGATCAATTTTATCTAGAATACATTTTTTTCACGATATAGAAGCACCAAGAATTTGAGCCTTTAATTTTTGTTCTTGATCGAAGAAAACTACTAACAATTTTCAGAGGGCCAAATGCCTTTTCGTTCTTTACAATTGAAATGATGATTTGAGAGCATATGCCTGATTCGAAAGATGAAACACTCTTCTTTGATCAAATACTTCTACTGCAGTTTTTGCAATGTGTTCTTGCTTCACAGCAGTTTTGTCATAGGAATTTATGATAAGGATTTTAACAAATAACAGGGGGAGTTTAGCATAAACTCGTTTTTTATAAGAAGCGTTGAGAATTTTTAGTATTGAAAGATTCTTAATCTTTTATTGAGTTAATTAATTATTGTCTATACTTTAAGAAAAAACTCCAAGACTTAAACTCCCGTCTAGATCTAAGGTTCATAAAAATATTATAACAATTTTGGTGGAGAAAAATTATAAAAATCTCCAGTACTTTGCTAGAAGACTAGTCAGAATAAAAAAGGATATCAAATATTAAAATCTAGCTTAAAAAGAATTTATGAAATCTTGAAACCAGCTCAAAATTTTAGAGTTTGTGGTGGATTTGCGGGTTGATGAGTCAAGGTAATAATTCAAAACATCCCACCTTTCAAGAATCTTGTTTAATGTTTTGATCCTTCTGAACAATTGAATTTTCAGTCTAGACATCGATGTCTTACTTGTGGATAAAGTTAAATTTCGTTCATGGTTGTCTGGATTAATCTCAAGTCTGTTACAGCTGGATTAATTCTTGGGGGTACCCATTTCTTGAATACCCGATTCCAACCATCAATTCCCGAATCCAAATGTCACCAATTTCCGAATCCCTATTACAAAAATTTGACAATTCCCGATTTCCGAGCTCAAAACATGACGTTTCTCGCTTCCCTGAAACGAGAATCGATTCTTCTGATGGCATGGAATAATTTTACTTTGGGATATGGGTACTTGAAAGGCACATAACAAACAAAAATCAATATAATCAAAATACGACTTTGTTTATGTTTAAGTTACAATATTAGACCAATGCAAACTAACATAGCCAATCTTCTATGTAACCAATCTTACGATTCTACTCTTGTTCTTCTTCACTTTACCTCACGAGTTTTGCTGAAAACATCATAACAACATTCAACGTTCATGTATAAAGTAGTATTTTGATATTTTCGATTTGTTTTTTTCATTCAATGGACGTAAAAAAAGCTGAACGACATTGATTGTTGGGTAGGCATCCCCACATTAAAGGCACCAGCTTTTTAGGAAATGACACCGTTTCAGGAGTGAAGAAAAAACACGAATTCTATCTTCTGTAACTAGACGACTTCTCTGAGTTTGATTAACATTAAATGAGATTCTTAAGTTTTTGATTTCTTTCTTTACTTAATGGCACTATGTCCCGACCATAATTCTATGGTCTCAGTGCTTTTCGATGACCATGTGATTTCCAATTGGCTGGATTATACAGTAGACCTTTTGTAACGTATAAAGGGGATCACATAAGACTAATTTTCAACGTTTTCTAAACCATAAACGCCCTTCAGAACCCTTTTACTAACACTTAGCGGATGACTGTCGGTGTTATGTTTATGTTTACGCTGGCCTAATAGGCAGATTGTAGATAATTCAAACAACGGCGTGTTTCCAACATAACTCTCTATAACTCTTCTTAAATAACAATATATATATAGGGTCTGGGCCCTAGCGTCCTTTTGCTGTACAAAACAGTCGGGACATAGTGCCTTCAAAAATATATGGGTAGTTTTATCTCATAAGGAAAATATTAAATAGTTACATGGCTCATTCAAAAATTTACATGCCCTATTGATGGTGATTTCACAATTTAGACCTGCTCAGATAAAAATCAGCAAGAAGAATCAAAGAAAAGAAAATTTGTTCCAATTACAAACGATCGAAAAGTCAAGTGTTCGCCGAACGAAGGGTACAGAGGAAGATATTATAAAGCCCATGATCACCATGAACAAAACATCTGTCTCCAAAAAGTCAATAACAATGTCTTTATCTCTCAGTTTTGATATACACGTATTAAACGGCAGCTTTAAATTTGAATTTTCTATATTACAATTACATATGAATATAAACAGATTGACTACATTTGAGAGCCCCAGACCCTCAACACAACGGGACGTTTGAAAAACCTCTTACACGACTTGTCTGTACGATAATATTTTCCAAAAAGTCGTGAGTGACGTCATCATTTTGTTTGACGTTTTTGGGAACCAAAACTTCCTTCTTTGGCTACCGTACAATCACTGCAAAGAGTCTTGAAACACCAATGTACGTTTTCAAGGGCAAATTCAGCCACTCCCTTTCCCCCTAGGAACAATGTTGATTTACTTTAGAAAAAGAAAGTGGTTATGGAGTATGTTTTTTCTGGTGGCTTGTTTCATATTTTCTATACTTTCAACATTGTTTTGGGGGAAAAGGGGGACGGAAGTAGCAGTATTCGGGAAAATAAACGAGAAAAGAAAACATAGCGCAAAGTGTTGGGTGTTCCAAGTAATTTTGGCAGTGATTGTACATCAAAAATCCTTTGGTCCAAAGTTGACCCTTAGATGGATTGTTGATTAAAACTGAATGAATAGGAGATGCCACTGCCAAGGTAAATAATCATCGAAGCATCACTCTGTGCATCTTAGCTACGGCTGCATCCTAGCTGAGCATGTAAAACAAGCCAGCGATATGCAGTTGATTCAGGGGCGGAGCCAAGAAAGTTGTTTGGAGGGGTGAAGAGGTGATTTTTGCCGAGAAAAAGGGCGTGTCTCACTCTTTAAGGGTGTTGTCAAAAGATAAATACTCTTACATGCTACTTTTGTGCATTTCTGTTTCAAAATTTATACTCTAGTGCCATAGTTTGAAAGTTCAACTACACAAAAATGTTAATAAGTTACAACTGTTGCAAAATGGTTAAACCCTAACCGCACATTCCCCCTGTACTCCCTTTGGTGACGCCCCTGAGTTGATTATTCAGTTCTTTTTTGGTGCAAGTACAAAAAGTTTTATCTTTACCCAGGTAAGGAGCCCTTTTGTAACATTTGTATACTCACCTAAACTGCCCTATTCACAGTTTTTACAAACTAAATGAAAACAAAATCTAGATGCGCATTAGTTAATAGAATTAACATTTCGAATCAGACTTTAAAACTACGTTTTTGAATAGCAAATATTCTTATCTTTAACAATTTTTGCTTTATTCATCTTGAGTTGGTCCACTGATATCATTGACTCTTTTGCGTTTGAAGAAACCAACCTGAAATGATATGGATGCATAATCATTGATTGGATATTAAATCAAAAGTAGAATGTAACAATGAAGGGTGAAAAAGGCGGGTTTGTTCCTGTTTCAAAAATTCCTGGAATTGAAGAGTGTGATCGTGATATTTCGGTGTTTTCCTGTAGCCTTGCAGCCTATATGATAATGAGAAAGTGTGTTTGAGAAAGTGTTATTTTTCGATTATCTCGTGTGATTCTGTAATGATGTTTTCATAGTTGTGACCATTTATTCCTCAACTACACCAGTATCTCACACTTCACTACCATTACTGTAAATCCAACATAAACATTTTTCCTTATAAATGGCTTTGTAAAAAGCAAACATTTAAGTAAACTAAAGCTTTATGTCTGACACTCTTCAGAGTTTAAAATTTAAGAAAATAGATCGAAAACTCTACGCTAGGAAATATTTTTAGAGTTTTCGATCTATGTTCTGAAGTTTTAAACTCTGATGAGTGTCAGACGTAAAGCTTTAGTTTACTCAAATGTTTGCTTTTGCCATTGCCAAGTTTTGTACCACCAAAAGATTGTTTGCATTTTACCTTGTGTTTATTGGACAAGAGAACAAGATAAGCCAATCATTGCTCTAGTTCATAATAGCCTCGTCCTTCTATTTCATTAACTTGATGTCAAACACAATTTCTCCACAAATGTTGATAAAATGACAATAAAAACAGTAAACGCTTTTACCTAAAAAAATGTACTGTGAACTGACCTTGTAGAAAACATAGACAGTGACGGCAATCAGAAGTACACCTCCAAGAACTGCCAGCAGAATTATCCACCAGGCGATTTCTTCTGTCTTTCCTTTCTTGCTTTCAACATAAGGTCCAACAAACACGCTCACCTAAATATATTCAAACAGAGCTTATATCTCAAGAAATTATCATGAAGAGTGTATTTTCTTAATCTATGTTAATTCTCTTGCAATGAGTGCCTGTCTAGGTTTTGATTGATAGTAACAGAAAGCCTCCTAAGTTTCTAGCTGTTTCTAGCTGTGGATGTCATCTAATCCTGTTGTACTGTGCACAAAAATGTATGCCTGGTGGTGCTGTTAAAAGGGGGTGTGGGGCAGTGTATTGGGGGTAGGTAGGAATTTTATATTACCAATCGAAATATTTTCAAAACCTTATCAACAATGAATGATTAAGCTAATGAAAGTTAGACCATTGTTTTTTTAATTAAATGGGTTACTCTCTCAGGTTCTGTGATCCAAATTCGAAATCTTAAAGACAGACTTTTGGGACGTCATCACAGAAAACTTATTTCGCAATATTCCTGATGATATCAAGTAATGTATTGAGACAATAAACTAATGCTCAACGTGATTTGCACGGATTTACCTTTGCCAAGTCCGGCTTCTGGTTTGCAGGTTGACGCAGAAAAGCCTTCTCGTTATCGTCTATAATGACACTTACTTTAGAAGTTATCTTTGATAATCCTCTTTTTTCCTTGAAAGAAGTAAAAAAAGATTACTTAAGATTAAAATTAATAAAAATATTTTAAGTTTAAGATTAGAGATAATAAAAAGATTCAAAAAAGAAATAAGGGAAAAGCCAAATCAGGATGCATGGAAATCTTTACGGGAGTAAAAAGCAGTGTGTTTCAAGGTATTATTATTATCATTATTATTATTAATACTTTGATTTAAAGTTGGCTGTTCGAAATAGCTAAAAATAAAAGCTAATTGTTTTCTTAAGATGTTTTTTCAAAACAGTCAAAGAGACTGAAGTTTTCACTTCTATAGGTAATTTTGCTCATATTCTTTGACCCATGAACCTTACGGTATCTGGACCATAGTATGTGGTTCTCACTTTTGATAGTTTTAAATTGCTCGAGCTTCTTAGTTGGTACAGGTATGAGTAGTGTAATGCTGAGATGGACCTTAAAAATGAGTTGGGGACTGGAGAAGAGGGTCGACATTGTATTGTAGCAAAGGAGAGCCTAGGATCAGCCTAGTTTTCTTTGAAAGAAAAGTATGAAGTTGTCTGTCAGAGCCAAGGACAAAGAAATAGTAGTATCAACAATGACTGAATGGAAGTTTGTATGAAGTGCAAATATTCAATGTTGATAACTTAAAAATAACTTTATGATTACGCAATATATTCTCTAACCAAACAGAAACAATAAACATATATTGTTAAATACCTCAATGAATGTATTTTGATATATTCTGGTTCTAAGTGTCACCTCCTTCTCCTTTCCACTTCCCAAGAAACCGATGTAGCAATCGACAGGGATGCAATATCCAGTTCGACAATTCTATAAGAAGTTATTCACAGAATCATTTCATAACATGTGGGAAAACGTAATTTATTCTGAATCAAAATTGCACTAGCGTGGAAAGAAAGTAATTTCAAAGTACCGAAAACTCAAGAAACATTTATAAAAATATTAGCGGAGAAAAATTAGGATCTTTGCATCTTAACTCTAAAATATTCAGTAGGGCCATGTGGTTTTCCCCAATACATTAGGATATAATTCAGCCTCTAACCACCTAGCCCTGCTCATCATTTTATTCAGCTTTTCGGGGACACTCTTGTTCCAAGGTAATTGAGAGATATTAAGGTGGGTTCAGCCAACTGTCAATCAACGAATGGCCAATCAATAAACGCGTCAGTGGCATTACCCTTATTGATTGGCCCATTTTGATTGACAAATGGCTTCAGCCACTTAAGTATCCGTTGATTGCCTTAAAAGTAAGCTTTATTGTGCAAAGAAGGCGGTAGCAATAGATACTAACAGACTTACAATGTCTGTCAAATCCTTGACTTCGTTGGTAGTTGCTTTGCTGCGATTGTTGGTCAGATCGAAAGTTTCTAGCACCTAAAAAACAACAAGTACTCCGAATTGATCGAAGATACACCGCATTATTTTGAATAGGTAGTGGTCACATTGTGAATAGGTTGTGATCAAATTTTGAATAGGTTGAGATCAGATTGTGAATAGGCAATGAAAAGATTTAACGAATGAGTTGTGATCAGATTGTGAGTAAGTTGTGATCATATTGTGAATAGATTGTGATGAGATTGCAAAGAGGCACAGTCAGATTCTGTACAGGTTGTGGTCAGATTGTGAGTAGATTGTGATCAGACTGTAAATAGGAAATGGTCAGATTTTAAAAAGGTTGTGATCAAATTGTAAAAAGATGATATTCATATTGTGAAAAGATTGCGATCAGGTTGTAAATAGGTTGTGAAAAGATTGCAAATAACTAATTGATCGACGTTAGATGTTTTTGTGGCTTGATAAGGCCCATTTGTGGCTTTGTGGCTTGATTTAGCAGTATGAACCATGGGCATTAGAGCCTAGAAACAGGGGCCAGAAAAAAAAAGCAGAGAATATCTCTGCAGCATCTCTCTCTCCATCTCCCTCAAGCTTCAGTACACCGGGTAAGTAGAATGTAAAACTTTTTTAAATATACCAACCCAGGTGTACCAAACGAGGAACAAAGAAGGCTAAACAAAACAAATGATCAGGATTGTTTGGAAGCTCGTAATTCTCAGTAAGTAGTTTATCTCATTTCAAATGTGATATTATTTTGTTGTTGTATTGTAGATTTATGAAGATAAAAATCTCCAAAACGTGTTAGGGATTTGTGCACAAGAATTGATCCAGGTAAAACTTTTCAACCTGTTAAATTCCTTACAGAATTGTTAACTTTATCTTGTCATAAAATCAATATGGCAAGCAACAGCACCACGAATATTTACATGTAAGCTGAAACGCTTGTCCTTTATTAGAATCCAAAGTCAAAATTTGATAAAAAGAGATTTGAGTTAGTTTTGAAAACAAGATCATCAATTAAATCGAATATCAGCATGAAAAAATTGCAAACTTAGCTTATTAATAGAAAATGTGAAGTGATTACCATTTTTTCAGGATTTATTTTGCCTGTCGTGTTACATCCAGAAGATTTGCCAATCTAATATGAAAATAACATGAATAATATTTTTTGATACAACATTAATTGATTACAATACAGTACAATAAACTATGATAGCTAGTGACGATCACTGTTATCCAGGCCGATGATTAGTGCTCGATTCCGTATTGATAAAGCTTTATACATTAAGAATGACTTTTACATTACAGCCATGATATACTTAAAGAGAGACACATACTTTATAAAAGCTTACTGTGAAAATATTGGCACAAAGCAGATGCAAAATATAGAAGGAAGGAACGAGTAACGCTAAGTATCTTTAATATAATAAGTAATACTACAAAGAACGGACATTTTCCTACAGTCCAGTTGAGGGTAATTTAATGAGAACTCAATAAGGGAACATGATTTTTGTCATAGAAAGATGCAACAGACAATTATCATGAAGTCTTGGCATCGTTCTACCCACACCCTCAAGTAGCTTGAAAAACATTTAGATCCAAATCTCTAATAAATTGTACCATTAGTCGTAGCATAACCTAGCTTAACATGAGTGTGGAATAAAGTAGAAGTGTTGTTCGAAAAAAAAATACAAAAAACAGATATCGATTGAAATTTGTGGGTGGGTTAGATGCATCCATTTGAAAATCAACACTTGTTTTAATGCTTACGACAAGGACTGAATGCAGCACATAAAAACAAGAGGTCAGTAATTGAAAAATATTGCAGTGGTTGGGGGACTCTTGGATAGTTATCGTTCCTGCATCCCTGTTCCGAGGTATTCAGTTCAGTTACAGTTTGAAAAGCGTTTCAAGCAGGTGTCTAGGATATGTTCATTACCTGAGCATCAAACAGCATGGCAACATATTTACTCTGATGCTTGGCCAGAAGTCCTATGCGCACAGAGATCCCTTGCACTGGAGCTGGGCCTAAATTTTGCACCTAAAACACAAATGCATCACACAATCACGTATGAGAATCAGGTACCATCGCAGTACTTTTGCAAAAACAAAACACGTTATAAGCAATAATCTAACAGTTCTAACCTTGAAACATCTAGAATTATGGAGCAATGTTACTCTATTCTAACTTAGGTCCGGTTGAACAAGATTTTTATTTCAACTCAGGCTCGCAAGAAGAGAGATCCGTATTTGAAACATTTTGTGGACTGCAGAATCCCACAGCTAACCCACTTTCAAAGGTTCGCAATAAAAGACTGATGAGCCTAACCGAGCAGCCTTAACCAATAGCCTTACAAACTAGTATCCAATGTTTTGAGACGTAAAACATTACATTGTTACGTATGTAGACGAACTATTGCCATACTTTTCTAGAAACCTTCGTCAAGAAGCAACTCGCAGTAAATGGTATTGTATGGCAAGCAATTGAAAATAGCATGAGACCGTCAAGTTATGATTCAAAAAATAATAAAGCATAAGTAACAAGTCTTGCGATCAAGTATTAATGCACGTCCTCGAATTACTAACAGCAAATCTGCATAATAATATACCTAAACAACAGTTCATATGGTACTGTAGCGCTGAAAAATGAAATCCCAGAATGCTTTGATAAAGCTTACACAGTAAAATAATTGTCCATAAATATTATGGAAAACAGCAGTTTTTATCCCTTGAGTTCGGACACTTTTGCATCCCTAAAGTTTGGACAATTAACCCTTAAATGTCCAAAAATTAAACCTAAATTATCTATTAATTATCCCTAAAATGCCCAAAAATTAAACCTAAATTATCTATAAATTATCCCTAAAATGTCCATAAATTATCCCTAAATTGTCCACAAATCATCCCTAAATTTTCCACAAATTATCACTAAATTGTCCGTAAATTTTTCCTAAAATTTCAATAGATTAAGCAGCCATAAATTAAGATTTTGTCCCTGATTAAATCATAAAATGCATGGACGTTTTGTGATTGTCACTAAAATATATGGATATTGTCTTTAAAACTTTCTACGGTTAACACAGGGACATTGTCCCAAAAAGGACAATGTCGCATTGTATACAAAGGTTCAATAGATGCTTTAAAGTCAAAGAAAAATGGAGAAGAATGACAGAGTCTTGGAGCTTGGACGTCTTGGTACCTTCTGGATCACATCAAAATATTTGGTTGACCAAGAATAATTAGATTATGGCTTTGAAAAAAGCAAACATTTTACGACATACTAAAAGCTTTTTCGTCTGACACTCCTCAGAGCGTAAAAGGTCAGAATAAGGGTCCGAAATAACACGATGAAAAATATTCAAATTCTGTACCGCAAAAAAAAATAATTAGATTCGCAAAAACAAGCGGATTCACAAGAAACAAACGGATTCAGAAAAGAAAAAACAGAATCGCTAAACGGATTTAGGAAGAAATGGAATTTTAAGAAAGAAACGTCACAAGATAGAATTAAATTAAAAGTAGAGAAATGAATTGGTTTAAAACTTCTAAGAATGATAATGAGAGCTGCTTGATTTTGTTTTATTCATCATCAGATAATTCAATCTAAAACAATTCAATGACTTACCAGAAACTTATAATTGACAATCGCTCCAACCTGACTCTCATTAGTGAGCTTGCCACTTGTTATCGGCTTCTGATCATAAGTTATCTTATACGGCGTTGCTGAACTATGAGGAAATTGATAGATAGACTAGAATAAGTTGTGAAAAATCTCCATAGTCGAATGCAAACGGCAAATGTTTTATTGAAAGCAAGCATTTCGTCAACTTTTCTTGATCATCCACATATAAGTGTAGGGAGATGCATATCTTATTTTACTAATTTTTTTAACTTTGAAAATATTGTATTTCAAGACATCTAAATAAATTTTTAGCGAAAATCTAATCAAACATTAAGCATTAACAAATCTTCTTCTAAATTATGTGTAAATGATGTTGATATTACAGCGAAAGTAGCCTTAGCATATCATTGACTTATGGAGATAAAAATCCAAGAGAAACTTTTTTCGGATAATTTTAGCTCTTTAGCAGTATGAACCATGGACATCAGAGCCTAGGAGCAGGGGAGAGAAAAACAGAGGAGAGAATGTCTCTGCCCTTCTCTCTTTCCCTCTCCCTTTACCCTTAGGCTTCGGCACCCAAAATAAGCAGTATGAAGAACTTTGTATGTTATACGAACCCAGTAACAGTGAGATCCGCTCGCACTGTAGCCGCTAGAATAATCTCGTTTTTGTTATCTTTGACGTTTTTTTCATCACTTCCATCACTAAAATATGAAGAAAATTGTTTCTTCGATGAAGTCTTGTAGTTTTAGTTAAAAGACTTGGCCCGAAAGTATAAAAAAGACTAACCACATAAGACAGGCACATGGGTCGATGGTGTACACCTGTGCCAACTAGACAATGTTTATCTTTTACAAGTAAGGTGACATTAAAAACTGCAAAAGGACAAAGACGGCGTTGTGTCTTTGCTTTCATGTGTTGTCAAACTTTCATATGATTTGTGACTTCATGTGATTTTTGAACTTCATATGATTTGTGATTTCATGTGATTGTCAAACTTTCATATGATTTGTGATTTCATGTGTTTGTTGAACTTTCATATGATTTATGATTTCATGTGGTTGTCAAACTTTGATATGATCGGTGGTTTCATGTGATTGTCAAACTTTCATATGACTTGTGATTTCATGTGATTTTTGAACTTTCATATGATTTGTGATTTCATGTGATTGTCAAACTTTCATATGATTTATGATTTCATGTGATTGTTAAACTTTTATATGATTTGTGATTTAATGTGGTTGTCAAACTTTCACATGATTTGTGATTTCATGTGGTTGTCAAACTTTCATATGATTTGTGATTTCATATGATTATCGAGCTTTCATATGTCTTGTGATTTCATGTGATAATCGAGCTTTCATATGTCTTGTGATTTCATGTGATTTTTGAACTTTCATATGACTTGTGATTTCGTTTGATTTTCGAACTTTGGAACAAACCGAACTAAGAGATTTCTTACACTGGAGAAAGGTACAACAGGCTATTAATCTGAATTTTTCGTCGCTCTTTCGACCAGTTTTAAGGAAGTCAAAGACCTGGCTAAACAATCATACCTGTAGTAACTAACCTGGTTGCTTCGATTACGAAAGAAAGCTTCTGCTTGCTTGGACGCAGCTTACTAACACTGAACCTCACCTCTATATCAAGCTATGAAAAGAAACATATGCTGTTAAATTGAAATTAATAACCATTCGTTCACCAATAGCTAAGGTGGTTTTGCAAAGCTTTGGTGCCTTTCTTCAAGCTCTAGTATGCCTCTTGGAGAGGGAAATCAAAGATTTTCTGCATGCTTCTCTACAATAAATTCCAGCTCTGGCAAAAGCACATCACCTATAAGTAGTAAAGTTCCTATTTGCAGCTCACGGAGGTGCTCCATTTTTGCCTATATGCCACCTGTCTTTGAAATGTTTCCTACATCTATGTTTTAAGCATAGCAGTAAGAAATTGCCAGCATCCCTACCTTCCTGTTTGGTGCAAAAGGGCTTGGCAATGAAAAGGTGAGTTTGTTCTTGTCATTCTCCCTCTTGATTTCCCGAAGTGGCGACTGCTCCTGTTGAGGGATAAAAGCATTAGTACCAGACAGCAAACAATTTGGTCCATGGCCTATAAGATGTGACCGAGGAAAACACGGAACTTGATGTTTCATTTCAATTATATGTGTTCAATCGATGAACATTATTAAAGGCGATCGACCGATAATAAAGTGGCTTGAGCCATCTCTCTGTTTACAACTCATACTCCTGCTATCTCGCCAACCAATAAGCGTGATGCTTCTCGTCTGCTTATTGATTGGCTAGTAATCGATTGACAGATAGTTCATGCCAATTAGCATCTATTGATGGCTGCTCGAACAAGTAAACTGACATTCTGAAATGTCAATATGATTATATCTGCACTTATCAACACCAGCATCGTTACTAAAATGATACAAATATATCCACTAATGGATCTATTTCTTTCGGTCTAGCTACTACGGTGGATCTATTTCCTTTCATCAAGCCACTACGGAAATAACGATGTACAAAAAGCAATTAAGTAATTCTGATATACAATTTACATCGTTCTACATGAATCTCTACTGCATGAAAATGTTTCCTTTCTTGCATTTAGTTTAAAAAAAACCATTATACCCCTGGTTATAATCGTCTTGAATAAGATAGCCAGATACATTACAGCAAATTGTAGTATCGATGTTAGTCAAACACAATTGGAATACAATTAAATCACGTTTTGTCGGACTGTCAAGCGGAGTAAGGGAATGGACCGACTCAGCGAATGTCCGACTTATCTATGGTACGACATCGGACTTGACTAATGAAGGAAAATCCGAGGAGGATTGAGAATCAGTCGGATTTAATTAAAGTCCTATTTACCCGGGGTACGACTAACGGGATTCACCTATACACAGAAATATCATTAAGTAGGTAAGATATTGTCGATAAAAACAACAGATTATATATGTTCTGTGGCTAGCTACTTACTTTGATGAAGGTGACTCCAATCAGCTCAAAATCATCTTCATACAGGATATTCATTTTTGATAGGAAGGCATTTTCACCCTTGTTTTCCAGGTTGATTTTCAGCGAAAATTGTTCAACCACCCCAAACTCAATCTCTTTTAAGCCACTAAAATGAAAAAAGTCGATATTTCAGATATGTCGTTTGGATTGCCTCATTATGTTCATGCGCAATAGATTTGTGCATGTGTTTTTCTATTTACGAGGAAAGATTGAATAGAATGTTTAGAACTCAAAAGCAAAGTTTCATAAAACTCAAATAAAGAATACCCAGGTATTTCAGCTTTGCTTAGAACAACCAAATCAGCGATACATTTTGTTTCACTTTTACATCCTCGAAGATATGTTATCTGTTAAAAGTAATCTTTATTTTAGAATCAATCAAGGAAGTATTCAAGAAAATAAAATAAAGATACGCTAAGGAAATGCCAAATTTTCTAAGGTTCTGTAGCATAGGATTGCAATAAAATGAACAACTTTCGATGTTATGCTAGATTTAAAAATTGTTCAAGTGGCGTAAACTTTGACTACCTTAGTTTTGAAAATTTTCTTTCAAGACATTTTTTTTTAGATCTGTCTTTTCTTAAATTCTTTTACATATTCATGTCAAAAGACAATAAAGAACAGTTCTGACGGTTAATACTAATAAGAAATTTTTCATGAAGCCCATGCACAAACAAATTTTACTTTCAAAAGTTCTTATGTTGTTATATTGCCTATCACCTAGGATTTATGTGCACAACTTGCATATTTTAAAAAAGACCTATAAATCTGATTTTCAAACCAACTAGAGCCAGTTTTTGACCAATTTAGCCATACTGGATGCTTACGAAAAAAAATCATCAACAAATGTTTTTTATGAAAGATAGTAAGAAAGAAAGGGGTGTAGATATCAGTAATTTTTTGCACAAGATCACTGGCTTTTCAAAACAGTCCATAAATATACTAGATTGCGCGAGGTACAATATAATGCTATAATAACAATCAATGTAAGTAAATTGTACCAGGAAAAAACAGTGTTGTTGATAAAGGATAGTCTTAAGGAAATTCGGAAGCATTTTACTGTTTACTTTGCTAAGGCGTCAAACAGTTTGCACATACCTCCTGTTGTAGATCTCTACTCAGAGCTCCATCGCGTGCATAGTCTCCAATAGGACACACTGTGCCTCCGCATCCACTTGTTGGCTCCATATACTTGTAGTTTATATTCACTGTGATGCCACTGCTCAGTGACTTTGGATTTTGCTGCCAATAGAGAAAGCAGCTCATTAGTTATGCTTAATACATTGGATGTGAAGTTTGTATCCTTGTTGCTTCACTGCCCTTTTACTTTAAAGAATTATTACGATCGAAAAGACCGACACTGCATCCTTCTCTCCACCGAAACATGGAAATTAGTGTCATAACTCTTTGACAGAAAGCTATTTGGCCACACAAAATCCACTTCATTTCATAAAACAACATTTATCGGATTGTGGAAAGAGACGTGACTGAAATTTTTTGAAAATTTAATGTCGTGTACCAAGAATTTCGCTTCTTTATTGTAGAGACTTTAGCTTCAACGAACAGATTGCAACAAAAGACATGGTCACCGATTATAAATGAGAATATATACAGGTTATCACAGAGAGAAAAAGAGGACGAGCTTTTAAGTACAACGTTAATAGTCAGAATTTAAAAACAAAAAATCGTGTCCTGAATTTCCATTCTGTAAAGAACAAACACTCCAGAAGCTTATGCATGAAGCACGGGGCTAGAGGACGTACGGATACACGGCGCAAGATGAGTGTCATTTCTTCATTATTTTTTGCACGCACTATTTTTCTTCATTATTTGTAAATAGATTTAAAAAGTAAAAAGCGGAGCTGATGCTAGCAAGGCTCGAATCACTGTGAAAGACAGGATGCTAAGTTTCCATAGTTCCATTGCATTCAATGAGTACTTTTCTAAAAATTAACTATAGTAATTTAAGTGATAAAGTGAATTTCTTAACTTACTGTGACGTATATGATCCGGTCTTCACATTGTCTTATTCCTTTGGTGTATTGTTTCTGGAAGGAAATCATCCTTTTTTCGACATTACCCTCCAACATCACTGCCCGCCTTTGACCCTTCTTTCCCTTGTCTGTTTCAATTTCGGTCCGCACGTCTACAAAAAATTTGGAGGCACGCATAAACCTTTTTATTTGCAGCCAGTCCTTTTTCCGGCGATAAGGAAGTTGGAAAATCGATGAGTGAAACTGGACAAGACATAACGCTCACCTAATGTTGCTGGTACACTTGAGCCAGTGTAAAATAAGCAAAAATCTAACTTGACGCTGAAATGAAAAATCGCTACATTCAGACGTTTGACAAAATGAAAAGAAACAGCCATTTGCAAAATCATCTACATCACAAAACGAAAGTTTTCCAAATACGATGAATTGGCCGGCTGTTTCAAAGATATATACTGTTTTGCAATTATTTGGAATAGATATCAGTCAAATACCAGTTCGTAACATAAAGAGAAAAGACCAAACAACATTACGACATAGTTATAAGTTCTTTGGAAACAAAAAGATAAAACTACACATGGAGATTTTCCGCAAAATCAATATCCAAGCTTCGATTATGCAGTAAGGTCATTCCTTAGAGTGAGGCCAATTCAAGACGCAAATTTACCAGTATAATCAATATCTGAAACACATTGTCACGCATAAATTCAGAATCTTTTAGCGACGATATACCATTCCTGAATTTTTTTAGTTAGATATTAAATATAAAGAACATACCACTGGTACTTTTCACGATTGATTTCTCTGCACGGAGTTATGTCCCTTTTTGATATGGACACCTTTGTTGTGTTAAGTTTGTTTGTTGTTGAGAACGTCAATATGGGTCTACTCCTGGATTGGGCAAACGCAACTATTATCATAAAAGATCAAGGTGATCTCATAAACAATGCTTATGTATGGAATCTGTCAGTTAGAATAGAATATAGAACGTGAATTCACGTTGGAAAAACAGTGATTGCAGCTGTAGTTATCAAAGGTGGTACAAATCGCAAAGTCAGCTCAATAGAATGTAGCAGGGCATTTTTTAACATTGTAACTACTGGGCCACTGGCCCAGTGGGCCCCTCTTCCGGCCCAGTAAAAAAGCAAAATTTAGGGCTTTCGGCCCACTAGTTTGGGCCCTTTTCACAAATGTTTTTTTCAAAATGTAAAAAGTAAAAAATTAGTCTTTCACATTGTGCCACTTGTTGAGCACAGAAGGAAAGGCCCTTTGCATATCTATCCTCTTTCTGGGTTTTCTGTCGAGGCTCTATGTTGCTATGGTTGCTAGTTTATGTTTGGTGTTGTCATGGTCATTTTAGACTGTGTTCTAAAATCGAAATAGAAAGATCAAAAGTTTGTCAGCTAGAAATCCATGTTAGAAATGAAAAGAAAAGCAACAAAGAGTGGTCACGAGAAACGTTTGGAAAAAAAGAAGAATGAATTGAAAGAGGCTGCCACTGCAAGTGGCCAAACATCGCTACTCTCCTCGTTTGGATTTACCAAATCAAACACCAGCAGTCGGCCTAAGACTGCCAGTCCTATTGATGGCGAATCAACAAGCGATCAAAACTCATCAACTGCAGTACCCGTTGCTGAGGTGAGTACAGCTTCTGACTGTTTCATCGATTCAATGAAAGATGATAAAAACGTCAACGAATATTTTCTTAATACTCAGGAAAATTATGTCATTGACGATGTCGATAGTGATGATACTCATGCAGACATAGGCCATGGCCTTGGCCTTGCTGACGCCGAAACTTCGAAACCAGACAGTGCCTCGTCAAAAATCGATTCCACAGATGATCGTTGGTACAAAGGCAAAAAATTAGACTTGAATTGGCTGCTTTTAGCTGAATCTTGCCTGGAATTAAGTAGGGAAGAACAGAAAGGACAAAAAAAACGACGACGTCCCGTTGTCACTTGCTTACTTTGCAGCAAGTATGAACCTGAAGTGAAAAGGTATGCCACTAATGGACGAATACCAGTTGCCAGTGGAGTCCGGGTTGATGGGAAAGACAGACTGTGTTTACTTGTTGATCATTTGCTTTCCTCTGCTCACAATGAAGCATTAAGATTGAAGAAACTTGAAGAAGCGTGGAGTCTCTCGTCAGACAGTCATCCTTGGGTCAAAGTTATGAAACAATGCAAAATACAAACATTAGAGTTTCTTTTACGAATGACTGTTGATGTTTACAATGATTGTAGAACGGAAACACTCAGTGCAAGAAGTTGGCCATCAAGGTCTTTGGCAACTGAACATAGCAATGCTTTACTCCATAATTTTGAGACAGAAGGATGGCACACAGATTTTGTTCCTTTTAGTCAACCAAGCTCTGTATACCATTATAGGGATCCAGTAACCTATGCAGCAATGAGAGACATAGTTGCTAAGCAAGAGATGAAAAAAACTGCTGATGTATTAAAAGATTGTCTGTGCTTTTCTGTTCAAATTGATGGAAGTGCTGACAAGCAGCAGGTTGATTCTAAATTTATAACAGCAAGGTTAGTCCCAACGAATGAAGTGAGTGTGAAGACCGTTTTTCTTGGCATCGCCAGCAGTGATTTAGGAGGAGCTGAAGGACTTCTTGATTCATTTATTTCGTGCTTGAAAAGTGTTGGTGTGGAGACAGAGAAGCTTGTTGGAGTCACCACTGATGGAGAAAAAGCAAACACAGGCAAAAACGCAGGATTATGGACATTGCTCAAACAACATATTGGCAGGGATATCTTGGCAGCGTGGTGTGTTTGTCATCGTTCAGATTTGGCCCTTGAATCTGTTCAATCTGAGGTCCCTGAACTCCATCTCTGGATGGCTGATGTTCTTGCTCTTTCGACATTCTTCCACTCATCCCCACGTCGCACAAAGTTGCTGCACAAAGAAAATGATCAGGCTCTTGACTTTCCAAAGCATTTTGAGGTCAGGTTTGCAGAGCACACTTTGAATTTGCTGAAAGCAATTTTGAATAACCTGGAAGCAGCAAGAAGGCTTTGGACAAAAATGACAGATGGAACCATAAATTCGGACAGAAAAGAAAGCTCATCTGCAAAAGGATTTCTTATGAAATGGGGCAATGGCACACAGCAAGTGTGGTTGACCACTGTTATGCATGATCTGTGCAAAATTTTCAAGAACTTACAGAAAATTTTTCAAAAATCTGACCTCATCCTACTGGATGTATTCACAGCCAGGGATGCAGCTATTGTCAACCTGAACGTCATGAGGGAGATGCCAGTGCCTGGTGGGCAGGAAGAGAAATACTTGAAGAACTTAAACTCAAGTAAAGAAGCAGTGGAGAAAGTAATATCAGAAAAACCAGCCAGGCTCATAGGTTTGTCACATCACTACGCAGAGAAGATGGTCCAATCAGAGTGGAAATTGTTCAATCAGCAATAAACTTTCTAGACCAGCGCATGAACATTGAGCAAGATGAAACAATCAACAATTTAAAAAAGATATTGGATGCAAGTTCACCAGCGCAGATGATAAATGCCAGCAGAGATCTTGTGAGCCAGATATTTGGAGAGGACAAGGTTGAAGAGTTTGTCTCTGATGTCTGCATGTCATTGACAAACCTAAGCAAAGTTCAAGTCTATAGCCAGATAGAAGATTCTGGCACACTCTATGCATTGAAGCTGAGAAAAATGACAGAAGCCAGCATTGGTTTGCTCAGAAAATTCCTTGCTTCCTTCCTCACCTTGACACCACATAGCATGGCAACAGAGGGAGCTGTCTCCCATTATAATAATATCAAAATATCAAGCAGAGCATCACTAAAGCCAGAATCAATTAACAGCTACATGCATGTCTCTCTCAATGGCACAGGGACTGCATATTTTGACCCAAGACCTGCAGTTTTCGAATTTCTCAAGAGCAAAGACAGACGTAACAGAGAGCCAAATTCAGAGATCTATAGAGAGAGGGAATTCATTAAAAAGTTCTTTTCGAGTGACTCTGGTTGTCTGTGACGGGACATTTTCTGGACATTAGAAACTTTTTAGAAACTTTTAAATGTTAAACATATTATTTAAGTTTTATTGAATTGTTATTCTTGTTATACTCATTTTCGTAGCTTTATTCTTTTTATACTCATTTTCATTTTTTTGAGTCAAGGGGTCAAGGGCTCTGGTCGCGAAAAAGTGGGCCCTCTTGAGGATTTGGCCCACTAGTCAAATTTCCTTAAAAAATGCCCTGGAATGTAGTGCTTATATTGATCAAATATAGTCTATTCTACAGCGTTCTGAACTTACTTTAACACATGAATTTGACCAGAAGCGTAACTTCCAACGACGATGTCTACGAAAAAAATCAGTGCTTTACATGAGCAAACGATAAATTAGTATAATGCTTAAATTGAAAACAAACTAAACTTTGCTTGAAGTTCAAATTGCAGGAAGAAGAGCGACTCCTATTCGTTTTTCTCTTGAACTTTCAAAATTCTGAACAGTTAAATAGCAAAATATAATTAATTTTTTTAAAGACAAGAACTTGGGACGAGTCCCTTAACACCAAAATCCAATAAGAGTTATTGAAATAATGTTGATAGAGGTATTTAAAGTGTTAAACAGCAAAAAACTAGACTCGAATGCTGATTTACATTGTACACCGATCAAAATCACATTTTCACTCCTCATTCAATCTCCATTTGGACGTGGATATAGCGTTTCCCTTCACCATTTGGCCATTATATGATTTCAGGCTCAGTTAAAAACTCAAAAAATTACTTACATAACAGAAAAACAGGACTGCTTCAATCACTAAAATTCACTAAAACTTCAAGACAAAATTTACTGTCCCTTTACTCTTTAAAAATGATTATGAATGAGACTATGAAAGCTGAATAATGAAGAATGTTGACATACCTGGGTAGGTATTCTTGTCAATATCAAGTTCACCAGATATCGATTGGCCAAAACCTGCCGGATTCCCTGGCATATCTGCTGCGTATATTTTCTATGATAGAAACCGAGTTTAAGATTTCAGAAGTTAACTCAATAATAGTTTTGACTTTATCATATAAGTAGAGATAAGACTAGATACCTATTCACATGTATCTAATCGGGGACTATGTTATATCAAATTTGCAAAAATTCTGGTTGGTACTGAATCAGGGGAATCGACTACCGAAGTGTCTACAATACTGTCTACAATATTTTATTCCAGGATTCACGAGGCTGTAGTACCCAGGGTATGAAAGGACATGAAGTTTATATTGTTGAAAATTTCATACTCGCTTTTAAGTGAGAAGATGGAATATTACACTGAATTGGTAAAATTAGCAGAAAAATAATGGAAACTATCCTAAAAACCGTTCAAGATTATAGCCTAAAAAACTATAGGTAAGAAAAAGAGATCAGACGAGCTTAATTCAATAAATTTCAGAACCTAGCCTTAAGATCTTTTCACAAGGGTTGCTGTCGACCAATCGATGTTATAAAATATGTTTTTATTTACCTGAACAACTGTGGTTTCCAGTCCATTTTTTGATCCATGGTAAATGTAAACTGCACCTTTACCGTCTGTTCCACCATAGGGAGCTCCAATTGCCACGTCTGAAAGATTAAAGATAAAACTTGTTACTCTAGAGTATGCAATCTTCTTCAGAGTAATTGAGAATGATTCTGAGAATCTTCGAAGCAAGCGTAAATTGAATGGGAAAGGGTACCTGATACCCTGGGTACCAGACTCACTATATAAGATATGAATAAGGTATCTGAATAAGGCTGACTGAATACGTGACTCCCAATCATCGCGCTAAAGACAACACACAGTTGACGAAAACCTTTCTTCCCCCCGTAAGAACAGGAGATTCAGGTTTATTTTCAGTTTCTTATATTTTAAATTCACTACATACAATTTGTATATAATTTACAATCCTAACAAGTAACTAAACTACAATAAGAAATATTACAGAAAATTTATACATTGATACGGAAAATTGATACAATATACAATACATAAGACCAGGATAAATTGCATGAAGCGAATTACTTTAAGGAGGAGCTCTCAATAGGTAAACTAATTGAGGAGAGAGCCCCCCCTATCCTTCAATAAATTCAATTAAATAATTAAATGCTTCTAAGAAAAGTTAACTTGCCACAAGTCCCACACCCCGACCCCGGAGAGAGCAAAAAAGGAGAAAAAAAATTAAAAATTCCTAATGAGACTCATTGCTAACAATGGGGCTTTGCGAGCGTGACGCCGGTCCAAACAATGGCAGTGATTTTCTACGGATTAACCAAAATTGATTTTAGACAGTCTGAAATGCATTATGGGATGCTTATGTAGCGCAATGGCTCCTTGTTAGCAATGAGTCTTTAAGTTGATAGCAAACAAGCTATTACACGTTGTTCCAAGAAAGAAGTCCAATAGAAAACGAGATTAAAAAGAATTGCCAGTCATACCTGGATAACCATCTTGGTTAACATCGCCCACTGATGAGATGGTAGTTCCAAATCTTCCACCACGTGACTCGCCAGATATGTCGCCAACTTTGTTTACAGTACCCTGGAAATTTCAAAAATTTTATCAAGTAAAAATATAAAAAATATATCGAAATTGAATTTTTTGTGATGTAAATCTTATTTTTAATTAACTCGTGATAACTTCTTTGCGCATCAAACTAAAACAAGTACAAATTGTGAAAAATAATCCTGTAAGCATTTTTTTAAATATTCCCTACAATAAAATGTGGTCACTGAGGCCGAAAAATGTATGCTATATTACAGACAATTGAATTTTTCGAGTTTCATTTGAAAATGTCAGCTATTAAGATCAAAATCCCAGACTCGTGACTTTGGGCAAGAAAGTGATTGGTAGGAGGAGAAATGTCACGTGGCCAAATTGGAGGAAAAAGTCGAACAGGTTGTTTGAAACACAGTAAGAAAATGTTTCCTGAAATCAAACCTTTAACTCATTCAAAATTGAAATAACTTTAAACGATTATGCCGATAAAAAGTATCCACTTAAAAGATAAAAGTGTATGCAGTGTATTATTAATTCACTTGCAGCTGCAACCAAGCTTAACGAGAGTTTTGAAAAACTTATGTTCCAAAGGTTGGCAAAGGATATATGCTATGTCCGTAATGTTAGAGTCAAGGAATGACCTAGAGGGGGAGGCATAAGTCGATTTTAAAGCTTAGACAGGAAACTGGGACGTAACCTTTTCAGCCAAAATTTTAACTTCCGGATTGCCTGATTGTACATGGGTATCAAAAACCATTGATGCAAGAATCAAATTATTTACCTGTTTCAATCATGTATGATAGCATAAAGAGTGTAAGATTGGTTAACAAAACGGCTTACTTTTGCGTCACTCAGATAGATATACACTTTGCCTTCATCCTCATCCACGACCGTGAAAAATGGCGCACCGATCAACAGGTCTGGTTTTCTGGCACACAAAAAAATCACTCGTGAATTTTTAGCTAACAGCAAATAAGATAACGCAAAGCTGATTTATTGCTAGAATTTCGATGTTACCTCTATGATATGATGATAAATTACACAAAAGGATAGCTTTCAAATTCTCAAAATGATAGGAGCTTAACAACTCAGACTTTTAATTAATCATTTACAAGAATTAGGTAATTTATTGACCACACACGATTCGTACGATTTGGCCGTTTGAATTCTATGGTTAAAACACCCTGTATCTAAAAATTTACGTGATTATGTACTTTAAAACGATGTTATATATACCTCTACCTACATACGTCATGAAAGTAAACAATAAACAAATTAAATGATAAGAAACCTTAATAGCAAAGACTTCAGAATTGCTCTTTGGTTTCAGGTAGGAATATTGAATTTCAAATCTTTGTAATTGCTGATTTTCATTTCTATGTTCTGGCAACTTTCGTGGTATCAAAGAAGAGACAGCTTACAGCACATTGGGCTGATGATTGCATATTACTGCAACATAACTTCACTCTCTTGCTATGTCAAAAACGCCAATGTCTTGGGCTTTTAATCTAAATCATTTATTTCTTTTGCGCTACATCTTTAAAAGAAAATAAAACTTGCAAAAAAACAAACATTCAAAATATGGCTGTTTAATGTACAAGATAAAAGGTGACGATTCTTACCCATCTTTATTTAAGTCTACTGTGCATACAGCAGCGCCAAAGTATGATCCACTCTATAGGAGAACAGTAAAGGTCCAAATTTATCAATTATGAAACTTTTATCGACCCATTTGAATTTTTAAAAAAGGAAAGATAGGCTTAACTGCAACAAGGGGAAAAATATATTTAATAGAGAGTGCGGGAAAATAACCGACCCTGTTGTTTGGAATAATATATGTGAATTAGCTTTTGCACGATCTGAGGATATTTGGTTGCTTTAAAAGAATATCAAGATCTTTCGCCCCTGGCACTCGTTGCACAATTTTGAAATACGTTCAACCCTCCTTTGAAGTTATCAAAAAAGAAGCTAAAGGAGAGCCGTGTTGGATTTGTGCAAAGAAAGCAAACATCAGTAAAGACAGGTTATAATTTATTATTCACTTTTTATTCAATTGTGTGCAAAGGACTCGAATCATTTCGTACAGACAATTAAGAAATAAATTACTCTGAATGCATAGCAATCATTTGGTGAAAACAAAGAGTATGAGTTTTCATGATCTAAAGCATGTCAAGTTATATATTAGCGACATTATTCTGATACACATATTCTGCACACAAAAATCTGCAAAAAGGATCTTCTTAGAGCTGCTTCGATTGATTGCTTGATTGATGCTTCTTAGTACAAAGAACACTCAGTAGTAAGGGTCAAAAACTACGGATCCAAAAGACTATGGTTCGAGTCCCTGCTGTGACAAAAATACCACTTAAAGTGAAGGAATATGCCAGCTCTCTAATATTCCAGGCGTTTGAGTCACAAGATGTTGGCACACAGAGAGGGAGGACCAGGACACTGCCCGATAGTTCGCTTCTCAGTCTGCTAAAACCTTCCTTCGGAAGCTCGGTAATAGCAATATAAATGCAAATTGAAAATAGAATATTCATCTTCTAGGAATTACAAATTTTCGACAATAACCTTGAATGACGATGAACGCTTGTACTTACGTGAGCGTTTGGGTCTGGGTTTTCTATCACTGAGTGTATATTCATTGATCCACCCATTTCATAAATAAAGACCTTTTTAAGATAGATAAAGAGGTTTAGATCACATTAGGCTATGTAGATAGATACTTTCAAAAGAAATTTTCCCCTTATATGTTAGATTCGAATTGCCAGTATTTCAAGCTAGAAGAAGTTCGAAAAGAAAGTCATCAGAAAATAAACGTTCTATATTGAGCTATTTTGTATGAAACCATTGAATAATTAAGTTGTTTTCCTTCCTATTTGTTTCCTTTCTTTGGGCGCTTAGTCACAAAAGGCCGTAAAAATAGAATGATAGAGTAACTTCTTATTACAATCCAGCAGATTTGAAGATGCGTTCAAGGTTTGATGGAATTTGCTATCCAAAGAAGTATAAAATACGCATTTTGCTTTAAAAAATAAAACAAAATCAGCTTGAATTTCGCCATGCCACCCACCGCAATAACGACTTAATATACTCATTTCTAAATGATCTATGTTTGATTAAATGACCTCTTGATGTAAACAAAAGACAAGTTTTACCTTTCCCTTCCCGTATGTTCCTTTTGGAGCACCACCAACAATATCTGTAATGGTTTGGAAATGAAAAATTAAAACAAAATCTGTAATTGTTTGGAAATGAAACATTAAAACATAATCTGTAATGGTTTAGAAATGAAACATTAAAACATAATGCCCATATTCTCATTTAATTTGGTAAATGATGTTATCGATTTTCTTTTGACGTTATTTGTATCCATCTTCTTAGAAAATGTGTTTAGGTACACTTTCTCAGTCTGTTCGTTCGTTGCTATTTACTTGTAATATACATGTTAGGAAAATTTCTTCGAAAATAATTTTTCCAGTTAATGTAAATGTGCACGTGAATTGACTCCACTATATTGCAGGAAACGATGATACAGCACAGGACTAGGTAAAAGGCCCAAAGTTTAAATAGTAAAATGATTCGTCAACACTGCCCATAAAAAGAGACAATGAAATCAAACATCGTGCAAAGTCTAATCACTTCCAAATGACAAAAATCGATTCAGTAGCTGATCGTCAAAATCTAAGAAAGATTGCTGCACATAGATTAAGGTGAAAAAATAGCAAAAGCATGTTTTATATGTTCCAAATTGATAAATACTTATAGTTACTTCATACTTAATATTCATAGAATCTCTATTAAATATTAAAAAAAGCTTGGCTTCAAAATGTGCCAAATTCTGAAACATATTGAAGCTTTTCGTGTGACACTCTTCAGAGTACAAAACGTCAGAACATCGATAGGAAACTCTAAACTAGGAAGATTCCATAAATATACTAGCATGGGTATCGAAGATTCCATAAATAAACTAGCTTGGGTTTTCCTTCTCATTCAGTACACTGTTATAAAGGAAACATACTACAGTTTGACAATTATTGTGGGGCTACAGCATCCCCGGTTACGACGGGCCTGCGAACACATGACTGTTGAGGTTGCCCAATCAGGTGTTTGCCTATTGAAAATATTACCAATGGAGTTGGTGAAACAATGGAGGTCCAAGGTAAAAAAGAACTTCATCTGTCATTATAATAACAGTTTTTTCACTGATGTGTAGATAGATTAGAAAACTGCTTGATAGAACGACGAACGGGCTCTACCATTAATCCAAAACATATCGTCAATATAGTATTTTTCAAAAGTTTCAGAATGTTTCAAAATGTTTGCATTTGTAAAAGCCACTTTAAAAACTTAATAGTTAGTAGTTATAGAACCGTGAATGCTGCAGAAGGCACAAACATTTGTTAATTATCAATCTACTAAAAAGACCTCAAGAAAAAGAACAAAGGAGCACTGTTAACTTTGTGAGTACTAAGTTTCTTTGATACAAAATGTATTATATAGCAGGTTCAGGTTCTCTGAAACTTTTTTGCAGAGATGTCGATTGAAGAAAACGCCTTTCAACATGGTTCAAGATAGAAAACTCCGGTGTCAAATCCAGGAGCAAATATTCCTCTTTTCATTACTCTCCTTCGATTAAACCTTGCATCATAGAATTAAGCTACTTATACTAATGAAAACATCTGTTCGTAAAATGAGCATAAAAGACACAAGTGACCTTTGAGGAGCGTTATACCAACCCCTCTCTCTATTTGACAGGAGCGGTTAGATTATTGCACACTACTTTTTGCTCTGCATTTATCTTCACTACATGCCGTGTGCAGTTGAGGGAATACTGCAATTGTTCATAAATCAGAGTCACGGTTCAATAAAAACTGAAGAAAAAGCTCACATTACCTCCGTATATACGATGGCTGATATCAGAGAACTGTCCCCATGCAACACTGTAACCTGTGCAATAATAAAGTTAGATGTTTAACATGATGAAACAGACACGGGGGCGACGAAACACAAAGGAATACACTGACTGCGCGAGTTTATCAAATCACAGAAAAATTTCTGCTCAAATCTGGAAAGTTTTGAGAAAGTTTTCAAAATGCAAAAAGGAAAAGGAGGGCTGAGAAATTTAACGAGAAACCACTAGGAAATCACTGGAAGAGCAGTTACACTTCCAAACAAAACAAAATTGAATTAGACGTTTTGAATCAACGAAAAAATCAAACACAAAGAAAGGATGTCACACTTTACTTAAAACAACGATTTAATACAAGTGCTAAGAGGGATGAACTTTCCGGTTCAAGATATAAATACCCAATTTTTAGCTACAAGAATAACAATAACATTGACGTAAAGGATGAGAACAAAGATATGTGATAAAGAAAGATAAAGCAACCAGTTGGTGTTTTATAAAAGGTTAATTTAGCTGCAAAAGAATGCAGACATACAATGGGCTTCAAATGTATTATAAAATAGCTTCCAAATGGTACATCTATTTACGAAGATTAGTAACACCAAAGAGTCATCCCTAAAGGCAGTTAAAATACGGGACGTGTTTTGCTTAGCCTGTGCTCTAGACCCCTAACTTAATGGGTCTGGGACACAGGCTAAATTCGCTTAACGGCGGCTTTAGGGATTGCGGTGACGTTTTACTTTAAACTTTATACTTTTTTCTTTCATTCGGGGCCCCCTTCTGGCTACCATAACCGCCACTATACTCGCTCAGTGACAAAGATAATGACACTGTCTTTAAAATAGAAGTTGCAAAGAGTACCGTCTGCCCAGCACTTGAGATAAAAGCACTTAGACTTAGCGCTACATGCTCCCTTAACAACGAAACCTTACAGACACTTCAGAACGTACCCATGTACTCGTCTCGTGTAAGTCTGTTGTCACCAGATCGCCCAAAACGAGATGGATACTTCCCAGTAACACTGTCAAGCTTCTCAGATCCAACAGCACCTGTGGAAAAAGTTGAAATTTCTAATATGTGGTAGTGGTACCTACGTTGAATATAATGTTTGTTTGTAAGGAAAATTCAAATCGTTTTGTGAATCGTCCAGTTATAATGTTTGTAACGTCTGTTATTTTGTTTGCTGTGGCAAATTCATCTTTGTATCAACTTTTAAAAATGGTTTTATAACTGTCCTTGTAGTTAGGATTTTTGCAGGCTTGTGAATTTTTCAATCGAACAGCTTTTTGACGGTACAAAATTTGTAAGCGACTTTGAAAGATGCAAAATTTTTACAACTTACTAAAAGCTTTTTGTCTGAAACTCTGGCAGTATTTTGTAAAATTTTTGCTTTTTCAAAGCCGTTTTCAAAATGTTCATTCAATTTAAAATATATTATGATTATGTTTTAATGGCGTTAATAAAAATCTGTCAGCTGCAGAGTGCTCAATGCCATTAAGGTAGAAATATGAAGATTTTAATTAGTAGTACAGAAATCTTTATGGTTACGCATATAGGGTTGAAAACTAACAGCATCCCTGCAAGAAGAAACAAGTTTCTTGATTTCTTAATAAAGCAAGCTCTCTATTAGAGTTGTATGCCATTCTCGCTATCGATTGCTAAAATCCACTACGTGTACAGTCATCTGCAAAAGTTTAAGACCAGGAAAAGAGTTTATGGAAACGCCATTGTTTCCAAAAACACTATATATATTGACATATTCATACTACATTATATATGATCATTATATATATACTTTAAAGATATCAATAAAAATTGTTTTTCAAATTCCAGTAAAATGCATTAGAATGGTTTTTTAAACAAGAAATGATATCTTGATGTTCACCTAGAATAGCAGGAAAATGTGTCACGTTGTCTTAAACTTTTGCATACGACTAAAGATTATGGGCGGTTACCCCTGCTGCACAATGCAATAATCAACAAAGAAAAAGATAAAAGACCAAAAAAGAAAAAGATAGCAGATTAAACTTGCCAGCGCTGTTCAAGGCTCCTGGCATCCCAGTGATGAGATGCATTCTCGTCGAAATACTTTTCGCGATACTGAAACCTTGCAGAGCGTAGCCAAACTTTTGGTACGAATCTACGAAAATTGAAGCAGATTATGAATCACACGTACCACACTAGGAACATATTTTAGAACCAACAAATTTTTCTATCGTTTGTGATCCAGTACAGACAAAAACCTTTGTACATAAATCAGGCTTGAAGTACAGAAATATAGCTTGGCAAGCTGGAAACTCTAAGCTCTTAATACCGTTATAGTAACATAGATATTTGAAAAAATTTAATCAATTGTACCCCTGTCTTTCTTGCCTATTGAATAACTGATTGACACTACTATCTATTGTTTAGCTTAACCTCTTCCTCAAAGCAAAGAAGAAACTGGAGAATGTTTCAAACAACACTTCTTTACTGCATTTTATAATCTGTGAGACCAAGCACCTCTCTCTAAGAAGAACAATCCTACAGTCTGGATCATTGTAGTCTCATTCTCAAAAGGCAAACTTTCTGCATTGAACTCACGAATCCTCAAATGAATAACCCCCTCTCCCTGCCCTTTTAAAATCATCACAAAATCCAGACCAATGACGCAGAGATAGCTTGAATATTTTATTGTGTGTTAAGTCCAATTATTTTCCTTTAAAGCGCAATCGTGAATATATCATTGTAACAACAGTGAAATATATAGCCTTACAAGAGTATTGAAAAGGATTCCAAAATCTGATGCGCGAGAAATCCTTTCCATTGAACACTGCACAACGCCCATGTAACCACAATCCACTGACTATGTCCTTGAATCTTGGAGCACAGGCCTAAGGACACAAATTGAAAATTAGAAATGAGAATTTTTTATACTTTGGCACCTAGGCTTTACTGAGACATAAAAGGCAAATGTCCAGGATCTTTCAATCCGGGTTATAACACGATATCCGGGTTTTTTCAATCTTCTTATTTCCACCCCATTTGCATACTGCCTATTTGTTAAACAATTCATTAAATTTTTCTTTGCTTTAACTTTTTCTGGACTTCAGCACCTTATCTTTCCTCTCCTTGTTTTACCTTGTTCTTTTTGTTTTGCCGTCTTCTTATTAAAACTCTCACAGCCTATTCCCTTTCCTCAATTGATTCAATGATTCACCGGTCTCTTGATTTATTCAGTAATTCATTTATTCAAACATTCTTTCCTTCATTTATCCATTCGCTCATTCACTTATTCATTAATTCTTTTTGCTCGTGCCCGACCGAGTTTATTCTCTAAAAACTCAAGACTGAAGGTTGCGTATAACGATTTCGATTTTACAATAGTTAGATTGGTTAATTCTGAAAGAAAAACAAAAACAAAAACATTGTCTATTACTATTACTACATCTATTACTACATTTATAATCATAAGACTGTTACTTGAAAAGTTAATCATGTTATCGTGTTTTCCAATGTTCTCTCTGCGCGGGAAACAAACCCTAAAAATGAGCTAACCGTTGCTTTTCTACTCAAGTTCATAAGCACAGCAAACCCTCTTTCACCAATAATCTAAATTGTTACACCTTATTACGTACTATATTCAAATAGCATTTACAATTACAAATTGCTCTAAATGTATTGACATCTCAAATAAGCGAGTGACGCAATAGAAAAACTGGACGTACTACAATTTCCTTATCGGGTCCAAAGGAAAGCACTGATCCTCCCATCCATTGCTGCGATTTGTTCTTGCTGCTGCTATCTAAAGGAAACAACGTCCTGGGTGTTAAAGATAGACATGAAAGATGCTGCAGATTACCATATTGACATAATACAAAGAAAAAGTAAATGAAAGGTTAAAACAGAAACAGTCTTTAAAAGTAGCTGCCTTGTACGGTAACTGCATCTAGAAAATTTTAAGCTGTACAATTCCATTGGATATTATTTGAAACTGTCTCAATTACTGACTACTGTAATATAAAAGTATAACTGTAAGCTATTGAAATGTAATTATCACATTATACTTTTTATTAATACTTTGTCAATATTTTATCTATTTCAATAGAATTTCCGAAGAGCAACCCTTCTTGAGAATTTGAAAATGAAATGAAATGAAATATACTTTTGAAAGCAGTAGATCCTGCTAAGACTTCAAAAACAAAAGAAAAAAGTCTCAACAATTTGATTTAAGAAGATAAGCCCTTTTACTTCCCGAACCCGCCATTACACTACTGATTCCCCTGGACTCTCCCCCTTCCGACTTAAACACTCTCCCGACTTTCCCTGGTCTATCCGACTACCCATAGATCAAACTGACGTAATCTGACATCCTCGATTCCCCTCCCCGACTCCCAGTTCTCTAAACATTAACGGACGAGAGGACGGGAATAAGATAACCCCCAAATTTCTATTATCACACTTTCAACAAAGATTATTTAATCCACTACCCACAATAGGAGACAAACTGCCTTTCGACACACCAACATCTCGTAAAGTGGTGTTGCGTTTTTTCATGTTGGTTGAAGATCTTTTCAAAAGGTCGAAAAAAAAACAGAAGTACAAGCCAAACGGGAACAATTATGCATAAAACTTCATGTAGCTACTAACCGCTATCGTCGACCTGCAGCTTCGAACAGACGGAACCGCTATTCACATTGCATCGGTATACAGCACCTTGGTCTGCTTTCCCATCATTCCCCTTCGGAGCTCCAACCACGGCCCTTAAAAACAAGTTACGTTAACAAGAATCCTTTTACCAGCCTGCAAGAGAAAGACATCTGGGTAAAGGGTGCCAAAGGGGCTTAATTGAAAGATCGAGGGGAACACGCTAAGAGCAGGGGCCAGAGAAAATCTTACAAATCGGAGAAGAGTGGTGGGATAAACGTTTTCAGCCTAAGCGTTCAAAGCGAAATGTTTCAGTGGATGTTGAAAATTCGTCATTGCGTCATACCAGTGCCGCCATTTGTATCTGCTACCTGGTTATAAAATAATGAAATGACAGAGTTTGTTCTCTCATTGCTATTACTCATTCCTTGAACATTGTCATTTCCCGAACAGTAAGGGCAAAAATGATAAAAGAATGCTCAAATTGAAAAGTTGGTAGCTATTAGAGGCTTAAGCTATGTAGCACATTGCTTTAGCAGTTCCAGAAGAGGCGATATCTGAAACAACATCCTGTCCTGAAATATGTACCCCCTTTAACCCATTTTAAAAACAGGCATTTTTTATTATGAGGAGCGAGGCTTTGGAACAGCTACATAGCTTTTTTAATTTCAGTACATTCCAGAGCCAGATGAGTCATTGTGAGCTTGCAAACAATTTTGGCAGATGCAGCAAATATTGTGGTGGTATGGTTTCTGTCAACCTCTGCTGCTTTGATACTAGGCCCCAAAACAGCAAAACTCTCTTGGCAGGTTTGGCAGTGTCCAGGAAAAGCCATTCTATGAAGTTTTAATTATTAATGAAATGCATTTTGCGGAATTTTCCAACAAAAAAGGTCCCACTAGACTCAAATTCAGAAATTATTGATATAAACCCGTTCTTCTTGTGGGGGTTGGTGTGAGAATGTGTGTGGTAGGGTATATATATACATATTTATAGTTGGTAGTGCTAGGGGCAGTCCCGGGACCTAAAGTAAAACCCTAACAAGGGAAAGGGGGATGCTACGATGAAGATGGTGTGATCAAGTTTGTTGATTTGAAAGAAGTTTTGAAAGACGTTTTTGAATAATTTTGAAAGAAGACAAATTTTAAGATTCTGCGAAGAAAGAAGGAGGTAAAACGTTCCAAACTTTACACGCCTTGGAAGAAAATATTGGGACCTTAGCTGATAAAATGAAAGCCTTATTCAAGAAAAACAAAAATATCGAACACTATTATGAAGGAAAGCGTACACCACTATTACAGGTCTTTAAGGAAACTTGTTTATACGAATAGAAGACATTAAACAGAGCTGGCATAGTTGTAGAAACACGGAAGTAATAATAGCGCGTTGAGAAAGTACGCGTTTTCTAGCGTAGAGCGTAGAGATTGAACCATGAAGACTATCCTAATTGCTAACTTAACATACCAAGCTACGAGAAGCAGCATTGCAGCTGGAAGTTTTACAAAACCATTTTTAAACACCCTTGTACATAATTTCCCAGATCGTAGTGCTAATGCGATGGATATGTGATATTATCAAGTATATAGACCGGTAGATATAAGACTAGAAAAATGGTTAAAAACTCTTACCAAAAGTCATTGCCAGCTTGATGCAGCGCGACTGAATAGCCAAAATAATCTCCTATTTCTGTACTTTTGAAGTCTTTGGCCGTTCTAGCATCCAGGTTAAAGGCACAGATGGTCGCGAGCACACTAGTAACCAGCAACACAAATCCAATATATGCGTGCATTTTCCAGCTATCTATTTAAATATTACTAAGTAAAAAATCTAAATCTATGCAACATGGGTTGCGAGTGGCTATGAGATAAGGTTTTTGCTGCTACGTAAACATCTAGTAATCCCAAGTCTATTTTAATAGCAGACAAGCTAGTGTATTTCCTTGTCAGCAAGTCATGTTGTGGGAATCCTTTGGAATAACCTTGATAGTTTTCCCACACAAATGACAACTGCAGAAGTCATCAACTGTGACAGCGAGTTGACATTTCGCAAGGGTTTTTGTTGATATTTCTCAAAGCGAGGTTGTGTATTGTTCACACACATCTACAATTTGTTCCTTGGCAACAGTCTCGGATATTGTTTATGTCTGAATACGGTGAACGTGTCAGTTTGTCTATCAGCTTTAGATAAACCATATCCAAACGGCTTTTTCACGTCAATAGAAAATATTAGTGAGGGACTTGTGCATGCGATCCGAAAGCAGCAAAAGCGCCTGTTAGACAGGGCACGTATCTTGGGGGTACCCTCTGGTACCCGGAGTAATTTTGAGGGTCTTCTAGGGGTTTCCGGGACAAGGGAATATGACAACAAATGGTACAGGAACACGGAAACAACTTAAATTTTCCACTTGGAATATGGGAACACCACTACTAGGTTAAGGGAACAAGGAATTTTTTTTACTTTTCAACAGGAACATGGGAACATTGGCTGTTTTTCTCAAGGGAGCACGGTAACAAGTACCTACCCCTCCCTCTTGGCTAAAAGGCCTGGAAGGGGGTTCCAGTCGATTTGAGGGGCCTTACCAAATGGCTATCAAATGGCCCAGTTTCGATTTTCGGCAAATTTTCGAAAAGTTTTCGAATTTTGTCGGGTTTTGCTTTCAAAATTTCCAAAGCAATAGCTTTAGTAAACAGTAGAGATGAGCTGAGGAACCGAAAACAGTAGACACCGAAAAAGTATCACCCAAAGCCCTCAGCAATTCAAAATAGGGATAGATAGTGCTATGGGTGTCAACGACTACAAGGAGATGTTAATGTCTCCTTAAAAATTTCAAATGACTCCATGCCGGTAGCCTGGGTCTAGAACCTAGCAGACAGCTGTCGGCATATCCAGGGCCACCAAATTTCCACCTAAAATTTGGGGAATGGTCAAATTTTATTGAACAAGTCTGAACGCTGATCCTGGTACTGAAAGTGGGGCAGGGTAAAGGGGTAAAGCACTCCAGGGCTTTGATGTCTAGGGGGCATCATGAAGTAAGTAATTAATAATGGAAAGATGAAACGTATCAAAAAGCATGTTTAAGAAAAGTAAAACGTTGATAACGATTGCAAGAATGGAGCCAGACGTGGGAAGGTGATAAAAATTTTGAAGAACACTCCTCTACCCCCCCCCCCCCAAATGCCACAACTCAAATTGAAATATTTTAGGCCACGCCCTATTTTTCGGCAAATTGATGACTGGCACCCCCCTTAGTAAAATGGTTTAGCGACGGCATTGGATGTAAACGGTGTAGTTGCTGGCTTTTGCGCTCTAGGGAAGTGCTCAGGCCTTGTTAGCCAGCAAAGTAACAAGGCTTCTTTGAAAGTTCACCGGAAAAGCACCCCTAGATTACAAACATCTCCTTGTTTTGAAATGAAACATTGTTCAAAACTACATTTTATAGTAGCTCAGCCCGAGCTTGTTCTTAATTTGTTCTCAACCTTTGAACAATTGTGAGGATAGTGTCTTATAAAATTTTCCTTATAAAATAAGACTGTAGTACAATAGAAATTTGTTACCAATGAGATATGGAGGTGAGGAAAATTTATTTGTTACATAAAGAAGGATCAGACATATTCATCATTAACCTCTTAACAATGCAGAAAAACAGGACAAATAAATAACCATTTAGGTGCTGGTGACTATTTCGAACTGTCAAAAATATAAGTGTTATATTAGTCTACCAGCCCGTTTTTTAAAACCATTAAAAACACGGTTTACAAAAGCTAAAAATTTCCAATACACATTTTTATATTAGTCAACTCTCTAATTCTACAAATGGTAGAAAAATGCCCTTCACAATATCATTGTGATCAGATATACAGAAGGTTTATACAATTGGAATCATACATTGAAAATAATTTACAAGAACATTAAAATATCACGAGGCAACGAAAAGAAAAAAAATGAAGATAAAGAATGCCCACTATCCAAGCAGAAATGAAGCTTCTGAATTGTTTTTGGGGTTGGGGTTGGGGGGGGGGGGGTCAACAGTGACCCGGAAGTTTTGCAAGTTTTGCATATCATAGCAAAAGCATGGGAAGGTAGCAGATACCTAACAAAGTCTCCACTAGCTGCTTCAGTCATTGTTGAGAAGTACCCTTAAATAAATATCTCTTAAAAAGACATACATAAAAACAAATTAAATATGTTATTAAAGGTCGGTAAATCATAAAAACATCATAAAAATATGTTATTACGGGTTTGTGAATTTTGAAGTTTAGAAGTCTTTAAATTCATTCTTTCTCTAGTGATTTCTGGTACAAAGACAATAGAAGCTGGTTTTGCTGTTGGACTTCAACGAGCACAGTCTGCTGCTGTTCAATTTGTTGCTTCAAGATGATAATGATATCATTTAATTTCTTAGTCCTCTCCTCCTGTTCCCTGATCAATGTTTCTTGTCCATTCTCCTTGTAACCCAACTCTTTCTCCATCAACTCCAATTTCTTTTCTTTAAGCTTGATTTCCTTTTTCCTCAGCTCCAACTCCTCCATTTTTAACTGCTTTTCACATTCTGAAATCTCTAAAGCACATTCTGAACCAATAAAAGACATTTTCTTTGTACTCTTCTCCATTCCTGTTTCTGTATTTTCATTCTCTGCCTGCTCTGTGCCACTTGTATCTGAAATGCTATCAGCAGACCTTTTCCTTGAATTTTCAATTATACGTACATCCTCTTCGAAAGAAGTGCCCGTTATTACAATCTCTCTTAATGCTAAGTCCTGTTCTGATAACCCACCAGGAAAGTTTTTGGCTAATCTTTTCTCAAAGTTTTTTCTCAGCTTTAAAAAACGATCCCTTACACTGCGTTTGTTAACAAAAAATTGGGGTTTCACTAGCATATTTAAATGGGATGCAAGTTTCTCCCAATGCTGGCCCCTTTCTTTTGTACCGTTTCTGGTCATGAGCAGCTGATTTGTCAACATCTTTTTGCATAACACCATATCATGTTGATCACTCCATCTCATATAAAGCCTATTAAAAAGTTGAAGCAAAATGTTAAGCATGAGAAAGAAATGGGTCAAAATGCATTTAGAATTACAACTATCTACATGGATAAAAAAGTCAGAAATACACAACTGCATAGCCATTGCTTTTCCTAAGAAAAATACAGTGCTTTGTATTCACTCACAGTTTTGTATGTGAAAAAATTCCAATCTCAGAAACATTGAACTTGTCTCTTTTGATCACCTCGTCTATAATATATTTTTAATGCATCAGTGGTCTGGTTTTTTATCACCTTATTGTGAATATTTCTCTTCATCCCAACAATTTTAAGCCAAACAAACTGATTATAAAGTTTAACTGAGCAATAATGTCATCTCTTTGAATAATGACAAACTTCAGCATTTTCCTCAAAACATTTTGGCTTCAATGAAGTAATATTAAAGGCATTGAGTCATGATAAAATGGATTGGGTATACCCAAAGTGCCAAAATCCGCTGAGTCATGATTTTCATGACTGCGATGCTATTGGTTGACCTGGAACTGGTCACACGAACTCACCTCGTACTGATTGACAAAGCAATTTTCATCAATCGCAAGTTGTCAACAACAGATGCAAATACAAATGACCCCGAAACCAAATGACTCCCTATAGAGCAGGCCTATTTACCATGACTCACTGCCTTTAAACATGTAATAAGCCTCACTGTGCAACTTTAGTGTAGTGATCAACAGACACACAGTGGAGGACTCTGAACAATAAAGTTGGATATGCTTAGTAATAGTTTGGCTAGGGCTGTATCTGCACCTGTCACATGCGCTTTGGCTCAAATGATTTTCCCTGAAAATACTAACATTTATTTTTGTATTTCCAATCAGTTGACTAAGAAACTAGCTCTTTCATATTTACTGATGGAAGTATCTTTCAAAGTATCTAAATTAGAAAGTTATAACACGTCTTGTTGTAGACACAATACAAATATTTTCAGGGGAATGGCAGCAAGCTAAATGCTGAGACTAATGTACTACAACTGGTACACTTAAAGATTTATTCTGATTTACAGCCAACTTTTATTCAGACAGGTTTTACTGTCTTAATAAAACAACAATGATAAATGATATGTAAGGGGTGTGGTAATGCCTTGACTTAATAGACTTTTCAACTTTATTAAGACATTTACAATAATCTTGTTACTTTATGAAGGGTTCTTTGTTTTGAAGTGTGATTTGCAAATTCCAGGCCTGGTTGTCTCGGTCCCTTCCTAGTTAACTCATGAAGGGGATTAATGGTCCCCTCCCTCTTCTACCAATTTTATGTTCTTTTAAACTTTCTTTTAAAACGGAGCCATTGTGGAATTTAGAGCATAACCGATTAGTGAATAAAAACAAAATTTGAGTGAAAATGAATTTGATGATAGAGTAAATAGAACTCATTATTCATTTTGTTCAGTCGCAGAAGTACTTAAAAGAAAATTTCCTTCTCTGTCACAAAGACTGATTTTCTTTTTAAATGTGGTCTTTTCTGAATAAACCCAACAAATTTTATTGATAAATTTTACATTTTGTTAAATTGCTGGCCTGACTCTAATAATGAGAGCAATTTACTGCCTGCCTGCCTGCCAAAATTCTTATGGCCATGTCTGTAATTCATGCATTGCCAAAATCTCAAAAAGTGTGATTCTGTTTCAAAAGTGAAAAAATGATTTTTAGACTACAAAATTTTGTGTAACACAAGTACTGCAGATGAACAGTAATGTTTGATTAAAATCTTTTGAAAACCGTGAAGGAGACATGATCTGACCTTTGAAAGGTCTGATATGCAGGTTTTCTTGCTTAGTAAAAGATTTAGGCTACTGTCTTCGTTCTGATGGGAACGACGACGTTTCGTATCAATTGAAAAACCCATATGCTTATTTTTGAAGTTATTCTGAAGAGTTTAAAGTTTAACCCTGTTTCTTCTGAAGAGTTTAAAGTTTAAGCGATTTGAAGTCAGAGACCTTCATAACAATGCCAACATATGAATAGTTTCTCACTTTCTCACCTCGATTGATTCGAAAACGCCATCGATCTTGACGACATCCAAGCAGTCTGAAAATTGGAACAAACGTTTAGAAACGTTGTCAAGTTTTTGGTTTCACGTAGAAATGAAAAGAAATGATCAATAGGGTATTTAAATGTATGGAAAATAGCAACAGATAGACTTACTTTCCAAAACTTGCATAGACGGCACAGTCACTTTCAATTTCAAAATTACAGGCGTCGCACAATAAACGGCGTGTCAACAAGGGAGACGTATCTGGAGACAATTCTGTAGTATTTGTTTGCTGGACGCGCTAGTGCAAGACCTCCCGCCGTCTTCGTAACGAAGGAGAACGAATGTCCTTTGTTTTGTGTATTTAGAGACCATTGGCATTCCATTGAACAATTAGATCTTCAAAACCTTCTGTGCTGTCCTGCCATGGTCAGGAATTGCACTAAAGATAATCGTTCAGGAACCGACATTTCAGTTCACCGCAGCTGCCGACGAATCCGGTTCGAAACAATGCCGACAAGAAAATGTCAAATGAAACTGGACGTATCTTTAAGGGTTTCTGGGACATGTATCCTTGAGTAAATCGTAAGTTGACGAAAGTCTATTAGGAGTCCATGAAGGGCGGACGTTTTTGGAAAACCGAGAACAGTGTAAGATTCCATAACAATATAGATAATTTATAAGGGCCTATAAGCTACAGGGTTGTTGTATGCAACTAGGCAGCATGTGATCTCAATATTATTCGTTGATCGCCAGGGAACGGTTTTGAAAACGGTAACATAAACTAAAATGCATCAATCCAATCAGAGGCGGACAGGAATCACTTTTCATTGAGATAAGGGGGCACGTACGCATTGATGAATAAACTATTGAATAGAGCAAGGTGCCCCTGCTGAATTCAAGTGGAAGGTTGGGCACGGAATGCGGATGCTTCGCAGCATACCTTGGCAGTCTATTACACCATCCGATTTTCGTACCCTTGTTTTGAGAAAGGGTCGCAAAAAACAAGGCAGCCAAATGAATTTGAATTTGAGTTTGTTTACTTCTCAAAACTATATCCACTGAGAATCGACGAGATTTGACGCTTTACACAACTTTGGTAGAGTTCCTACATCCCAAAGTCGAGTTAGACATACCGTTCTCTTCAGTTGTTCCATAATAGTTATTATTGTGTTTTGAATTGTCATGCCATAGAGAAAAAATCAAGAGCTAGATGAAGATTATATAAAAACCAATATCTGACAATAAGGAGTTGAGTGAAGACATAATTCCGCTATATTCTTTTACATATCTTTCTTTCTTCGAACTTTAAATACTACACTTGTACAAGTATTACAAATTTATTCATTTCCCAACTGTAAAATGCAAAAATTTGGATTCACCGTAGGCAGATGTCCTCTCAAGGGCTTCACTTATCTGAAGAATGCAAAGCAAATAATTGATGTGGTGCAGTCAACGATTTCATGATAGACATCTTCCCCAGGCCCATTGCCTCATCTACAGGCAATGCTTAACGCATCAATGTGGCTGGCGTAATGCGCAGACCTTCGACATGTACTACGGGGACGGATCAAGGCCCTATCGACCATGACGTCACAAGCCAGTGGCATCTACAGCTCTTGCTTACACTCCGAGCGGACTTGTTGCCAAGCATGACCTACCTAAAGTCTACCAGATCTACAGTATCAATAACTTACAATACACAGCATTGATATCAATTTGATCAGAAATATTCAATGTAGTAAATAGAAATTAATATTAAATTATTATAATTGGGGGCAGTTAACCAGATTTTTGTCTGCTGTCTCCAACCAGCTTCTTGTGTCTACATACTCAATCATTTTTCCAAGAACTGGACTAAGGGAAAGGGTTTCTCTTGATCCCACCATAATAAGCTTTTGCTTTGCTCGCGTCACTGCAACATTGACTCGTCTCCAGTCCTTTAGCAGTTCGCCAACTTGTTTTCGGCTATTTGACCTCACAAATGATACAATAATACAGGATTTGTCACGACCCTGCAAAAAATAAAGAATTTACACTACTGAGACTCTGTTTATTGGCACGTCTCGGAATTGAGCGCAGCTAACGAAATATAGCTAACTAACAGTATAGAACTAATCGTATAGACCTCGTTTATTTGATTTGCACGATACTAGATTCAAAACAAGGCTGCACAATATCATGGTTTATTGGCCTTCTGCTTACATGGGCAACGATGAATATGGTATGAGATGAATCCAAAAGAATGTCAATTTGGGATGGGTTGAAGTGTAAAATGTGCCTCAGAGTAGGCGAAAAGAAAAACCAAATGGTATAACTCACTTAGGGCGAGAGGACAAAAAAATGTTTGGAAAATCCACAAGAGGACGTTCACCAGACAAAATCTGATCCGTTCGGCTTTTTAAAGGTAGTTCTTATTTATGTGACTATAAGCTTAAGGCTATGTTCACACTACTCCGTATTCGTTTCGCTCTGTTTTCGCTGATGAAAACGATGTCCGTTCACACTAATCTATTTTCATATGAATACGCTGTGAATACGATAGGTGTTCACACTATTCCAACAAAAAAGCTGTTGGTGGCCTCATTTTTGGAAAGAGGCGTTCACGAATCCTCAACAAATTGGCGTCATTATAAATGAAATCAAATAAAAGTGAATCGTGAAAAACTTTGTTGTAACAGCTACGCGTCCATTGTGAATTCTCAATTTTCAAATTTTTGAGATTTGGTGTGCTACAAAGCACGTAATTTGTTGCCGATGTTAGCGTATTCAAATGTCTCCGTTTTTGGGGTTCACACTGAAAACGGAGCGTATTCAATACGCACCGTATTCGAAAGTATCCGTTTTCATTAGCGTTTTCAAACGACTCCGTTTTCATAGCAGAGTATCGTGAACGCAAGGCAAAAACGGATTAGTTTGACTACGTTTTCATTTGAAAACGGAGTAGTGTGAACGGGCCCTAAATGACATTGTGAAAAGATGTTTATCATAAAATGGGAAAAAAGTGGGATTAACAAACCTGGTATTTATCAACAGTATTGATTTCTAAATCTAAAATTACATTTCGTCCCAACGACGTCGTCAAGCTTTCCTTAATAACTTTCAACTGATTTCTAAATGGTGAAATAACTCCAATATTAGAAGGGTCAACTCCACATCGCATTAGTCCATACACGATTTGAGATAAAATGCTAGCCTCTCCCTCGTTTTGTATATGCTTTCCAGCCATACTCTCCAAACATGGAACCGAGTCTGTGTTGATAAAAACAACGGGCCGGCTAGGATCAATTATACGCAGCAACTGGTCTGCAAAAGAAAGACACTCTCTTAAAAGCCTTGTAGAGACGTATTAACAAAAATGACTCTTTTAAGATAGCTTTTTGCCTGAACGTCTTAGTGACTAGTGACCGTAACAAGTGCCCTTCCAAACGTCATGCCTTCAAAGCTATAAACGCCTTCTACTTCCTTACGGTTTTGTAGAGAAAGAACATAGAAGATCAAAGAAAATCATAAGCAAAGAATGACGGTTATAGGGCAGAGAGAAGAAGACGAGATTGACTTGTCTAGACATTTGTAGTGCACTGCTATCATAGGCCGGAAGGGCGAATCATGGTTACGTCTTCCTAACCACGTCTACTTCAAAGATGTTCCTCGAGTAAAGTTTGCGTCACCCATAATAATCCAACCAAGTAGTATCTGAATAATGACAAGCTTAGGGAAAATAGTTCCTTTATTTCAGATACTTGACAGCTAGTGTTTTTGGAAGATCACTACCTGAATCACTGGTAATGCTGTTCTCAATCTGTAGTCTCAATATGTGAGTGGCAATCTTGTCGCTCCCACACTGCATCCGATGACCATACACAAGAGTGTTTGCTAGTGACATGATGTCTCTATGCATCCTGTATTGGAAACGCAGACTGGCGATTGCTGACGGATGCTTTTCAGACAACAGCCTGAATAAACTGACATCCATACCTGAATGTCTATAACAAAAAAAAATTAAACGTGAACCGGGAATAAAGGGGAAAGAATTGCTAAACTAATCTCTACTAAAGTGCGCATTACAGGATCCGTTGGTTGAAAAACAACAAATCTGTAAAACTGTTTACAATACATACACAAGCCGGTCCAATACTCGCCAAAAACTATCCCCCCAAGCCATCCTTGCTTACCAATAATGTCTCCCTAGAAAAGCTGAATACGCATAGCGTAGTCTTATAAAGGTATAAAAAAGTAAAATAATGGGAAAGATACTTGTATTTGCAGTCACCTTTTTTGAGGTTAGGAGTTTTTACTTAAGCGTATAGCAATTCACCGTTTTCCACATTCTCTAGTCAAGTCCATAAAAGAGGACTGCCAGGTTATATACGCATTTCTATCCGGCATGTGACACGAGCATAAGTTTATTTAAGGTTTGAAAAATCAAAATTATTTTTGAAAATAAAAGTTGTAACTTTGATCATCAAAGACTAATTTTTTAAGCTTCCATGACAAATAAAAGGCTCCAGCAGTCACTGGTACTTCTCATTCATTACACGCTACGAAGGGATTGGACCCTACATCTTTTTTAAAAAACGAGCCTATCTATAACTTAATGCATCACAGGTACACTACGGTGTAACTGCGGGTTCGGTTGGGACCAATCCCTTCTGGTGGGAACAGTCCCTTATCTTGGGACAAATCATCCAGTAAGTCTCGAAGAACCTATAGATGCTTTTGTACCCATTGGCGAAAGCTGTTCTACTTCACCAGAGGATCAACAAAATGGTTTGAACCAGCGACTGCAGACTGGGACAAAAGATGGACTCTACGACAACCTACAAAAAATTTCCTTCAATAACAAAAACGTCTTCCACAAAACGTTTATTAACTAACAATATATTGAGAAATATCTGGTAGTAAATGGCTGCATACCTAGCTTCGACGCTTTGTACTAAAGGTGGTAGCTGATAGTGATCTCCAACAAGGACAAATACATCTGAGTGTCTTATTGCACCAAAACAGACTGGCTGTGTTATCTGGGATGCTTCGTCGACAATGCAATAATCAAACCTCTTTTTCAAGAATAATTGGTGATTGATTCCGAGGCATGTTGTGGCTACAATGTTCTATAACAACGAAAATTTAAAGATTAAATTCAAAGATTAAGCTACGCAAATGAAAACACCAGAGCTATTTTTGAGAACTAAAGGCTTGTTATTGACCTTTTAGGATAGCAATTGGAAATTACAGATCAGAATAGGTGAAAGGAAAACTAGAAAACTTAAAAACAATCTTTTCGTGGTACAAAACTCGAAAATGGCTTTGAAAAAAGCCAAACTTTAGTAAACTAAAGCTTTTCGTCTGACACTCTTCAGAGTTTAAATTTTGGAATCTATCTACATAAGCACGAAAAAACCGCTACTGTGTAGACAAAAGGAGTTCGTTTTCACCTTAGGACTCCATTGGTAACATTCTCAATAGGCAAGCGGCACTGATTGGTCAACCTCAACAGTCATGTGCTCATGTTTTCTGATTGGCCTATTTCGATCCACAACTGGGTATATATATTTCTTAGCGTAGAGTTTTGATTGATGTTCTGACGTTTTAAAATCTGAAGAGTGTCTGACGAAAAGCTTTAGTTTACTAAATGTTTGCTTTTTTCAAAACTTAAAAAGCTAAAAGTCTGTAGTGGTTTAAAAGGAATAGCTCTTCAATCTGCAAAAATTTGGTACTTCAATGTTTGTTCTGATTTTGTATGAAAATGTGTTTCTTTAATGCGTCCGATAAAAAATATGAGTTACAACAGAGTTCTCAAAAAGCATTGTAGAAAAAACAAGATGCAGTAATTTGAAAATAAAAAGCTCATAAAAAGTTTCTTAGATCTACAAAATCCTTCTCAATGAGCTTCATTTTGATTAGAAAAGAATTTGGTATTAGAGGCAAAACCCCTATAATAGGTGTCTCTAAAACATGGTAAAATATTTCAAAAACATGGTTTAGTATGCTTGTTATCAACATCAAAGAAAAGCTATTGAAAATAACTGTTACCGGTCTGTCATAAAGTGCACAATGCTGTATAGGCAGAGCTGTACATGATATTTGTATAAAGAACAGGACGCTGCTAAACTGCTACTCCGATTTTCATGATTAATGCGATAACGCATCAAAGAAAAGCTAAATGTTAGTCACTCAATAGTAATATTGCGGTAAGAATGCAATATATTTGGAATGAGATTAGGAGACGCTTAGGCAAAACAGTTCTGTACAAAGTTTTCGAAAATCCTGAAAATAAATTGCTCACATTATCTCGCGGTTTACTCCCCATTGCATCGGTGCTTGTTATGAATACTAAAGAAAAATAAAACATAACTATTCTTGTCAAGTACCTTTTGATTATAAAAATGATGTAGTCCTTCAATGCTCTTTATATTTTTAGCTGCTTCATCAGCGAGAAATGGCCTAATTTCTTCGTGAACACTTCTTTTGTTTCCAAGTCGTATAAAATCCAAATTCATCTGCCAATACAAGTTTAACAATTAAAGAAGATCAAGGTAGATATCTATCATGAATACAAGGATCTCTTACCATTTTTAAAAGAAAAAGGTATATGAGAAAAGAGTGCAAGGCGACTGTAACAGACTATACCCTTAATCCTCGAAAGATAGGATGAATAGTTGCAACGATAAAGCTAAGAATACAGGGCTAAAAGATTGTGAAACAGAGCGTCATATTGAAAATGCAAGTAAAAATACGGCTAGTTTTACCGATTAAATGCAGAACTACATGCGACCTATATTCACAAAAAACTCTACTAAATCATTTTACTAAGTTGCTTTGAAAGGTATTATTTTCCAGTAGGTATAAGAACAATGGATAAAAGGAATATGTGGCCTTTTTTGCGGCCTTTGTCAATATATATGAAAGCCTGGACAAAAGGGAAAGTAAAAAAGGAAGAGCTAAAAGCAGAAATCGAAAGAAAAAGAAGGGACATCGGAGAGTAAGAAAGAGGAAAATCAGTATCCCCTGTTATAAACAAAGCGTTAAGATTCAAGAAGATATAAACCTTTTTTAGCTTCAGAAGAATATTGTCGACGGCTGAATGGGTGTAGCTTGCAATCAAAACACTCTTTCCGAGCAAAGTTAGTATGTTAACTAGACAAGCTATGGTTGTTGTCTTGCCCGTTCCTGGCATTCCAAGTATCATGACATAATCCTCCGCTGACAGGCACTGTCTCACAGCTCTGGCTTGGTCAGGATTCAGGCCATGGTAAATTCTTGCTATCTCTTTTATGCTTGTATCCGAAACAAGGTATTTTTGTCCACTGTTCTGATTTGTGAGCCTGCAGAAAATTAAAATTACTGCAGCATGACCCAAAGGGTGAATTCTGTGAATATTGTGCTACTAAAATTGGTTGTTATATTTCCCACCATTACGAGAAGATAAAGCAATGTAAAATGTCGATTGATCATTTCAGAAAATATAAGTTCATAGCAAAACAACTAGATAAATATGCGGAAACCTAGGAAACTTTTTATGAATACAAAATCCTGGGTCGAAAAAAGTAGCTCATTTTCGATGACAAGGAAAAAGAAGGCTAAATTCATAGCAAAAAACTTGCAGTAAAGTAAAAGTCACAATTCACAAGTACAGCAGGCATTTCACAAGTTTTATCATCGAAAGTTTTGCAGTGGGAGGGTCTGTTGACACAGTTTCAGGAAGCTGTAATTTCCAAACAGATTCACAATCATGCCTGACCAAGTATAATACTTTCCTAAACTATCGACATACTTTTTGGGGAAAGAGGGGCACAAATAGTTACACTCGGGACAGGAAATAAACAATTTGAAAACGCAAAGCAGCTTGATGAGGTTTTTAAAGTAATTCAGCCATATTCGCCAACTTGTGCAAATACCAGATGGATGTTTACAAGATAGGAATTGATGCAGTTCCATAAAAATAAAATTTTACTCTCATAATTCTTTAACAATGGCTAAAATTCGGTAAAAACCCTCTCCCGATAAACCAAGTCTAACTGCAACCAAAAGTTGCTGGATATAAACTAAACTGATTATAAATTTATTCATCACTTACATGGCTGTTCCTGGGCATTTTGTTTTCCCAGTGATTTCTAGGAACTCATTTTCTCTCAGCAAAGAGAATTTCGGGGCCACAAATTCTATTATTAGTTTCCGCAATTTCGCATCAGCTTCCGTGGAAGACAGAAGCAATTTCATCAAGTTGCCAAGAGGAATTTTTTGTCCAGATAAACTTTCGTCTTTTTCAATGCGAAAAATACTGTCATAAATATTGCCCCTAAAAACAAAAATAGGCATCAGACTAGCCGTCAAAGGCAATGGAGAGATACTTAAGTGGCTTAAACCACGTGTCAATCAACTAGTAGCCAATAAATAAGCGCCTAAGCGATTTCACGCTTATTGATTGGTCAAACGTTGATTAACTTCAGTATCTGTGTATATCCTTTGAGTACAAATCGGACAGAGATATGCAAATCAAATTGAAAAATCAAAGACCGCTGATTCGCATGACTTAACATTCTAAATTTAACCACAGTTGCGTCAGCTGCACACTATAAGCACACTGAATGGAGTGGTTAACAACGGCGCTCGTAACTACAACTACCAAAATGCATTGCGTGTGGCATGTGACGTTAGGATGGGATAGGAATGCTTTTCCTTACCTAGGCCTGATTCTCTCCCTACACTGAATGTGAACTTCCATGTTTGTTATGCTGTGAATGTATCCTAAAAGATCAAGCATTATTACACTAGTATGCCGCGAGGTACTGTCTATTCTGCCATGTAAAATTCTCAAATTTCACCTTATTGTTCTAAGAAATTGAAAAAGGTCTATCTTTCTTCCATTCCTGCCAGGATATCAACTCTGTCTTCATCAAAACAGGCCCAAATCTCACAACGCGTGAATACAAATATTCTATTTTATTATAAAGTACTTGTGATTATTTGGTTTCTATTCAAGACACTTTAATGAGAACGACTATATTTTGTAACAGACTTAGGGGTAACAGACTGTAACAGACGGGTATAGGCAACAGACTTTTATTTTTTAAAACTCCTCTGTTTGTGGAGTGCATTGCAATTTTCGCTATAAAAAAGTTTGCTGTAGACGAAAAAGGTTGAAAAATATTGCCTTTTACTTACATACTTATCAAATTGACTACAAAACGATATTCATCAGTTTTTTTGCTGTAGGTGGATTGAGGTAAAAGTGTTGACAAACATCATATGCAATATAGAAGAAGGTCATGAAAGACATCTAATTCAGAGCAATGGTTGTCACAGTAATAAGAGACACCCAAAGTAGAAGACGCCTTAACGAGTTTCAACCTGTCAATCTAGTTTCGGCGGATGCGAGAGTGTTAGACAAAACGAAAAGACAAAATGAAAAGACAAAACGAAAAGACAAAATGAAAAGACAAAACGAAAAGACAAAATGAAAAGACAAAACGAAAAGACAAAACGAAAAGACAAAACGAAAAGACAAAACGAAAAGACAAAACGAAAAGACAAAACGAGAAGACAAAACGAAAAGACACAATGAAAAGACAAACGAAAAGACACAACGAAAAGACAAAACAAAAGACAAAACGAAAAGACAAAACGAGAAGACAAAACGAAAAGACACAATGAAAAGACAAAACGAAAAGACACAACGAAAAGACAAAACGAAAAGACAAGACAAGGGTCCAGAGACCAAGGTGTTTGACAAGGAGCTTATCGTGTGAAGTAGCGATTGAAATCTGGATTGGTCACTTAAGAAAGATGCTGAAGAGAAATGGCGATTCATACTGACCTAGTAAAACATCGAAGAATGAAATACAAAATAAGGAATTACCTGTGCATAGTCCAAATGTTTTGCAGTTTTCTTCGCTGATCACAACTCGGTCTCCAACTCCGATGCTAAGGCTGTTCAAAGGCACAGCAAAATTTTTGTTTTCGCATTTGCAGAAGGAATATGTCCACAGAGTTTCATCTAATTGGAGAAACAAGTGAAGATTAAGTCGTTAAATTTGGGATGTTTTGCATAATTCTTTCATTAATCTATAAAACAAATTGTTGAATTATATAAGTTCGTTGACCTATCAAAGCTCTAGGATAAAAATATTTACAACTTTTAGAATATTTACAACTCATGCTGATATTGGTTTCCTATGTAAGTCAATATTAAGATGAAATTTTGTCGTTGATATTTGTCAATTGGTTGATATTGAGCGCTGATACTGGTAAAAAATAAGCTAATATTGGTCAAAATTAAATGACACGTTATGCAAAGGATTTCACTGTCAATAAAGGATAAATTGCTTAATATTGTTTAAACTTATCATTATCATAAAATAAAAATTATAAAAACTAGCACATATAAAACACATCCACGAATATTGATGAATATATCACCGTAATATTTTAATACTGAGATGGTATATAGAAAGTTGCCAAAAAGTTCAAAGCGTATTGAAGTAGAAAGCCTCAGTGAGAAATATTAGTCGAGAATTTGTACAATAACCGAATAGGGGAACAATTTAGCATAACAAAACCTTCCAATTACATTCGTTTTTGCAGTAGCTACAGAGGCAGCAGCAGTATCATAAACACAAATTGACACGATAAGCAATAACAACCTTCTTTTGATTCTGTCTTCACTTTCATTTTACTGAAACATTTTCCGCTCCTTTCTTTTTTCTCGCTGGTTTTTGCCCACATTTCTTTATACCCATTCGAAACAAATTCTTCTTGTCCTTCCAACATCAGCAAACGATACCATTTCACAAAATATTCAAGCTCCTTTTCAGTAAGGTGTCCTGCAAAAAAGCAGTATTCTATACTTTAAGATACACCTTATGAATTGTAAAAATAAGTCAGTGAGATTGTCTTAAGCGAGGCCTTTTGCGTTTCGAAATTCCTTAGTTTCTGTCGAACTTGGCAATAAATCTAATTTAACATTTCTTTAGGTTGGAAAAGCCCCTCTTGAATTGGTAAACACATTATTGTGTATAGTATTGTGGCTCTATTTGGTATTGTGTATACCGAAGTATTTTCTCCTTGAGTTTCAATTATCATTGAGTTTCATTCTGATTGGCTTTGCTCCTAGTAATCCTAAATCAAACAATACATTTTTATCTCGTTGTTCAAAAGCTAAGAAGGGCAACATAGCAACAACGGGAAGTCCATATACAGTGTTTTGATAATGAAATCACGTTAAAACGGAGCAGGACTAAAACTATGAAATTTCCCATAGATTCCCTCAGAATCTAAAAATTTCCCTGCCTCGGTCAAATTTCTTCAATCTAAAGATTTTGTTAAATATGAAGCACAATAGCAAAGACGCCTTAGCAAATTAAGATTTAAAGCAGAAAAGTGGTCATGAAGAGATGACGTCATAAATCTATGTTTTGAGTTTTTAGTTAATAATTTGTGACCGTACAGCATAAAATAGTCTAACATATAACTAAACATTTTAAAATATACATAACGTAGAAAGGTTACGTTGATAATCCATTATTCTACCAAGTATTCAATGAAAATCTATCTGGATATAAATTCATCTACGTTAATGTTACAGCTTGAGATTGTCAACAGAAAAATTCCGAGAATGCAAGCTTTTGAGACTTAAAATCACATCCCGCAGGTTTGAGATAATATCTGAAGCTCCTACCTGTTACCTCTTCGAAGAGATTTCCAACGCCACTAGTTTCCTTTGTCCCTTGTTCTACCGATTTATGAAACACCATACAAGTATTTACAGCAGGGCATCTCTTACAAGTTCGTTCGTTCTTCAGTAAACCTGCCAAAAACAAAAAATGTTCTGCCTAACTTGATATTACTACTATATCAAAAAGCATTCTACTTAATTGCTTATTGATAAAAGCTGAAATCCTCGCTTACGTAATGCTAGTTGGTCAATCTTTTAGAAATCTAAGCATTTAGATTTCATATATTCATAATCGTGAAAACGAACGGCAATACTTCTATCGTTTCTTAAAGATTTCCCATTCCAGTGTCATTTAAAGAATTTTTGAATGACCCAAAAGCTTCGTTAAATTTAGCTAGGTATAAATAAATATGAGCTTCTCATCTGCTGATCTTGCCTTTTTTCGTTGCAGATACACGTTGATTTCATGTGTTAAGTGCTTGATCGTGTTCTTTTGACATGCCCTTATAACTTACACATATCAGTATAGCCGTTCACAATGATTAGATGAGAAATGTGTTGTACGTGTGAACGAGTCATCATAAGAAGCACAGGGAGACAAACACAAAGTCAATCTTAAGCTTTTCTTACGCTAGCACCAATGTCAATACGCTTTTCTTACTTGGCGCAAGTTTCAACCATGCATATCAGATCACATACAGGCAATCACATACCTGGAACTGACAGGGCACTTCTTTGATTTTCTTTCGACAGATACCGCGCTAATTCGTTCCTTTTGATAATTAGCGAGCGCCTCTCCTTCACCGTGGCAGGGACGCCTTGCAAATGTCCCGTCTTTAAGTAATACAGAAGCCCAGCGTCAATGTCTTTATCGTATTTTTCTGACATCATCAGCGTGTACAAGATCACCTGAGCACGATGCTCGATTGACCCTAGCAAAGACGGGGGAGTTACTTCATCAAATAACAATGGGGCAGAATGTACTTTCTAAATAGCTTTACCTCTTTAAAAGGGTATAGTGCTATGAAAAGATCGAATTATACGAACTATACTGAAAAAAATCGCCAAAAACAGCAAAATGAAGGCTGGTTTTCGACGTTTTAAAAATACTTAGCCCCCTTGAGCCCCTAACCCGACACCCTTACCTATGGTTATCCTTAAGCAGAGTACTAACCATTGGCAAGAGGGCCAACACCATTGATTATGAATAGTCAAAATACACGGTTAGATTGGCCCTTTCGAACGGACCGACATGCATCCAAACAGAAACGGCAATCAGGATAAAAAGCATCAATAAGTCTGTTAAGTGCCAAAACTTGCTAGCACTTTATTCTTAACTAAGGCTCGCAAAGGTTTTTCTTTTTACGGGTGTAAAATCAAATGCAAACGTCTAGTCAAGGATGCTTCCACTGATTCAAAACAACTGAGTCTCAAAAATTTTAGCCTTTTGGTTCTTTAAAGTTAGGGTTCGTATATAAGAGTTTTTAATTTATTGTCTTCACTGTCTTATACAGTTCAAAGCTGTAGGTATGTGCTATAGAATGTTTTAGTCTAAGCGAAGTTGATGCATACGAAAAGATTACTACTGAATAAATTAAAACATAACATACTGTCTCGGTTCCCTTATAATACCATAAAGATTGTAAGAAATATCAAGGAAGTGCCAATTTCATTAAACAAGATATCGGAATTTGTTTATTGAACCCTATAAAATCGAACTCATTGATAGGCTTTTTGAAAATAAACATTTCATTCTCTTTTCAACCTTTATTTTAAATAACAGTTAGCCCGAAGAATAAATCCAAACAAAACATAATTTATCGATACCGTTTATATTTGGAAGTAAACAAAGTTATATTTTAATAAAGGAACAGAGATTAAATACTTCAATCTAAAAATTTATGAATATTCTGTATCAAAGAAATCCTACCCAGTTTCGAAAACATTTTTCCAGTCTTCAATTCTAAAGGCAATAAGTAAGTTTCCAAGCATTTTGAAGATTTGTTTCTTGAATCTTTTCCTTTCTTTTCACGATGAATTTTCACGGTGACTGATGCATCAATTTTTCCTATTGATAAGAGAAATAGAAAATGACGCAGAGAATTCCAAAAGTGAAAGAGAGCAAATTGAAGAAATCCTTGCATGTGTCAGAAAAAAGCTACTTATAAGCGAAATACCAATGATCTATAGGTACTATCTAGCTTCTGAAGGTATCTTTTGGAACACCGAGCAGTGTCCTCGTCCTTCCTCTCGATGCGGCCCCACCTTCATTTTGATATGGTGTGACTCGATAAAATTTCCCTCACTCTTAGTGAAAATGTGGTCATGTCAGTAACTCGAACCAAATACCCTTCGAACTGTGGTCGTGGCCTTAAATACTAAGCCACCCCCACAACAATCAGAAGTTTACTGTGGACACCTGCTTGACCAGGACTACGTCTGTTGTAGGATGATGTTTGTAATCCAAAGTTTACTTGTACAAATCCTTCACTACTTTTATGTAAATCAGCTTTTACAACACGAGAGACATTGTATGTCCAATCTTTAGAGGCAAGATTGTAGCTATTAGGGGCATGTAGGGTTTGACGCCCCTTTCTGAAAAATCAATTTTGCTATTACAACACGTTAGTGAATCAATTAAAGTTGACTTTCCCACTCGAATGGGACCTGGAAACCTCCTCTTAGAGCACTCTGCAGGCACTGGTCTTGACAACAGTAACTCTGATACAAGTTGTTCAGACTTACGATCTGGCACAATCTACATACTAATAGTAAAAAACGATGCTTATTATCATGATCACCTTTCAAACCAAGCGATGGACAAAGAATGTTCTCTTCAATGTCTACAATATTGGACACGCTTAACCTCGCATCGGATTCGGGCGCGGCCTCGCTACCGCGCTTGAAATCAATGATATCATCAGACGGGCAAGGCTCTGCTTTTAAGAACTTTCGGGCCCAGCGCGACATTGCTGAACAAAGTTCACGGACTTTTTCCATAAATGATCTATAATCGATTCCAAGACTGTAGATTGTGTTCAAGTTATCGTATTGTGATAACAGTTGTGATGACCGTCGCTCGAGCACAGGAAGGCCGAAATCTAAATAAACGGGAAAATCAATTATTCACGTGAAAATATACCTAAAATAGACGAGTAATCAACCTAAACTTTCCTTAATCAATGAATTAGATCTAAAAACTTTCCCTAAGATCTTTAGAATAAAATTCCACAATCGCATTTTGAAACATAGCACTTGAGATCTAACTTGGTAAGTCAATCACAGAAAAAAACAAAATAAACACAAATACTTCATAGAAATATAATGCAGCTTCGACTAATAGAACATTCTCGAATCTACACCCTCTTCACTGAGTGTTGCAATGAACCAACATAAAAAGCGGATCCCAAATGGGAAAGTTACCATCTGTTTTAGAATTTACGTTTATCATGAATATTCTGACGTTTTATATTCTGAAGAGTGTCAGATAAAAAGCTCGAGCATATCTTAAAATGTTTGTAGTTTTTAAAGCTATATTTAAACGTATGAAAGTGATATATGACGAGACAGTAGGTATGAGAATGAAAAACATATTAACCTTTTCCTTGAATAAAGAAGTCAAACAATTCATGGAGAAAAGTTCCAAGGAACATGACTTCATTTGGGCCATCTGTTTTAAACAATTCTGATAAAACAGCACGCCTTGGGCACGTGATACCCATTGAGATGGTCGTACCTGACACAAGAGTGTCAGGAAAAAGGACCAGGTAATTCGGCGAACTGTTGTCCAAAACCAGCGTTTCACCTGGCTGCATAGAGTGGCCTGCAATAAAGTAAGTGTCATCTTCATAACCAGGATACTTATCAATGAAATTCATCAAAAGAAAGGGAGACAACGGAGAAAACCCAAGTGGTTGAACATGCCATCAGTACAACGGGCCATTCAAAGACGCTATTCTACAATGCCAGCCAAAAGTTTTGCAACATTCTCATTATCTTTCCTACCCAATGGTGTCCTCCTCTTTTCATAAAACATGTTGGATATCGACAAATGAAGGTGGAAACGGAAATAGTGTAGCAGATGTTTAGCGAAACGTTCATCTTCCATTCCAACACTATTTAAGGGGAGGAGATCTGTCTGCTTGCAACATGTATCGGCGTTACAACATTACTTTTATTCCAAATATTGAAATAGATCCCTGTTAACAATTGGAAATTTTCCAATGTTTAATACAATGCAGGAAAATGTCATGGACAAATAGCCTTAATTTGTACTATGTTTCCATTTTTTTATGCAGTGAAAAAATTTTTGTTTACAAAATATGACGGAAGGGGACTGATTTATTAGCTGTAACCCATAGGGGTAGAAAACAGAGCATCCCCTTGAAGATGTTGTGCATTTTTCTGTTTTTACCTTTAAAAGTCAGATTGAGAACTTTATGTTAATAAAATTCATAATTGCTAATGGTTCAAAAATATATTTGTTTGCTATGTAATAAATCCGCTTCTTCTTTATAAGGAAAATAGAAGACACGTAAAATTTCTTGGCACTCAAATACTCCTAGAGCTAAAGAATTCAATTTTCAAAAAGAAAATAAGCCAAACTCCGTTTGTAAAATTGGCGGTGGCTTTCAGCATAACCTTACATCCTCTGTTGTCTTTCCACGCAATCAAAAAATGAAATTCCGAAGTAACAGTTATAATCCCCAGCAATAACAAAACATCTCGCAAGTTTCCAGTATAACCTGACTTGGTGAGTTTTTATCTTAGCTTGGGCTAAGGAATCCTCTAAAGTAAGGGCAATGTAATTGAAACTTTGAGCTGAAAGTATCGTAAGTCGTACGTCGTAAGTCGTCAGTCGTACATCGTAAGTCGTACGTCGTAAGTCGTAAGTCTTACGAGTACTTACGACTTAAAGGCCTACTTGACAACATGAAGTCTGATTAAACTAGTTTCCTACAAAATTGAGAAACATGAGGGTTTCATAAAGCATAAAATTGTCTTCAGAATACGTTGAATGGAAACTTTGGGCACGACAAAAAGTTGCTCTAACCCAACTCTAACCCAAAGGTCTACTTTGGAAGCTGAATTTTCTTCTGTCACAAAAACATATCATTGTTGAATTGTCCATGTTTCAAAGGAGGAAGTAAAAAGACGCAAATATTCAATCTGAAAACACTAAGAAATGTACTAAAATTCTTTCCACAAAATTTATAGTCCGAAAGATTTAGCTCTTTTTACCTGTAATGTGTACCGAATCTCCAGGGCAAACTTCCATTCCTTCCCAATCCTCTCGTAAGATGCATATTGCTTCCTGCGATGTTTCTTCGTCAAACAGACGCAGAAGTTTCTCAGGTTTGTATAAGTTGCCTTTACTCGAAGCCTCTTGTCTTAAAACTTCAAGAACCAATACAGTGTTCACTGTAAACTCATTTTCCAAGGAATCTATTTGCGGTGATGAAGGGGAACATTCAAAGTCACTGCCAAGGCTCATGTTCAAAATTGAATCGTTTATTCCAGTCGCAGCTTCACTAAAACCAATAGCATAAATCATGTTCAATACACTTCTTTACAATAGAATATATAAAAATGAAGATAGAGATTATTGATAAAGAAGATCGTGATCACAATGGCAGGGTTGGACAATTCGGTCTCCCGCGCACCTAGAACGAGAGGTCTTTATCTGCGGTTATCTGCGGGTAGACCGCCTACCATTACCCAGGGTATCCGCGAGGCGACCAAATTTCCTGGAAATATCCACTCCTGTCACAAAGGTTTTCATTTCGGAAGACAACAGGTCATATGCGGGAGACCCCAGAAACAGAAAGAGCTACCGGTTTCCCAATGGGAGGTCGACCCTTGAATGATTACAATCTTCATGATGACAATAATGAGGAAGATCATGACTTGATAAACACAAAAAGCACTACAAAACAACAATTTGTTATGCTGGTAAAGAATCATGAGATGCAAGCTAGTAATTTTTTAACGAATAAACATTGTATTAAAAGGAGACATCACTCACGTATTATGGCTTGAATCATTTGCAAGACCTTTCTTAGTTGCTGCTTGCTGATTCGATGAAAGCTCCCAATTTTCTATAGACATGTCAAAATCTTCAAGTAGTTCAGCAAAGCTATCATTTGAACAATTTGCGGTATCGTTATCAACAATACCATCATGGGCAATACCATGGTTTCTAACGAAATCAACAAGGCCCTCCTGGTGACACACTCCTCCATTTCCTTTTTCATGACTGGGAACTTCCTTTGAGATGTTCATTTTGCCGCAACCATAAGAAGCAATAATGTCCTGATCGTTCTCTTCATCTAGATACCCATCACATGTCACATTATTGGATTTTGATTCTGATCTCCCAATTCTTCCTTGGTTTGACGACTCAGTCATTGTAAATCGAATCTTTTTAGAGATATCCTTAGAAAGTTTTAATGACTTCCGAGATCTAACAACATTACAGGCAGATAATTTTACGACTTCTTCATCTTCTTTCTTCCCTGAGGCCTGTGAAGTAACTCTAGATTCCCCCACTGTATCAATCGGTATTTCCGCACACAATAGCTCTCCGTGCATTTTTCGTGATATCTCCTGCATAGATTGAAGAGTATATGGATATTTTCTTGGATAATGTAATAGGTTTTGGTAAGAAATCTAATAACAGACTTTTACTGCATGTACAGCGTTGGAAAATCTAGCAAAGGTGAAATTTGTTCACAGTGACTGACTTATGAAACACTTTGAAGGCCTAAAGGACTCATGATCTAATATATAGCGGAAGATAATGATTTTTTAAAACACTAACCTAGAGGCATTTAAACTCATGAAAAGAAGCTATCAGTTGCCAAATATTGGCATAAATTATATCAATAAAAGAAGCTCTAGGAAGCCAAACACATTTATGGTGGATTTCATAGAGACGAACACTTGTATTTGGAACCAGCGTCTTCAAAATAAACAACAAGTTTCAGTTTGTAGTGATGGGAAAAGGCTGGAAGCATTTGAACAACTTAAATTATCAATCCAGTTTGAAAACATACAATTTTGAAATTTTCAGGGAGAATTTTAAGAAAAAATAGTCTTAACGTTATTACATTTTTTTATGAATAATGGATATGGAAATAATGGAATACAGGACAAAGTTTTATCTTATCATTAGCTTCATATTGCAATTCAAGTTATATTCTTAACATGTGTGAAATAAAAATCACCGAAACGAATCAGAATGTGATTTTTTCATAACAGGGACATTTGACAAAACACTTTCAAGTAAAGGCAAAAGTGCCTCTGTTTGCCATTTGACTTCAGACACTGATTTTCAAAACAAGACATACCTGACTCTCCAAAGCACTGATTTTGGATGCTAGCTTCTTCTTTAAAGGAGAGATGCCACTACTGTCATGCTCAAATGATCTTTTTTTACTTTCTTTGCCAAAAGTAAGCTTTTCTTTACAGGGTTTAGAAGCAAAGTAAGCACTACTCATGGAACTGTTCGTGTGATCAACAAAACTGGTTTCATTCTTCCTACTTTTGTGTATTTTGGATCCTGAAAGCCTTGAATTGACGCTTTTTCTTTTTTCACAGCTATCACGAGCAAAGTTTCCATTCTCTATACCTTCAATAGAAACTTTTGACTTTCTATCAGGGGTATCCAACCCACAACAGCGATCATTTTTAAAATAATTTTTCCTCTCTATATCAATCAACTCTTTTTTAGTTTTCTTATCAAACTGCTTTACATTTGTAAAAGCTTTCTTGGAACTGAAAATAGAAGTCTTTGAACAGCTTACTGGTGAAGTTGGCACTTCATCTAACAATACTTGCTTGCGTTCTTTTCTAATTATATCTTCGTTCAATTCCAAATCAATAATTCCAGATTCTGACCGTTTCTGTACATCATCGCCGATTTGTTTTTTGGTTAATAAGCTTCGTTTCCTTTGAACAATAGCAGGACTATTAGGAATAAGAATCGAGGAATCAGAAGCATTGTTCCGTCTTTGTGGTGTTTTTGAAACAGCAGAGCCATGGTGCACCTTAAAACATTAACGAAAGAATCTTTTTCAAAGTTATTCTGTAGCAGGATACTTTAAGTCATAGGAGATTGATATTCAGTCATTGTCCTTATTTAATAACTGATATTATAGAATCCTGCTGGGGCACTTGATTAGGGAAGTGGCAAGGCTGTGTGGAAAACCCTTTCGCAACCTAACTCTGTCCTATAAAAATATTTTAAAATCATCTCCTGTATGCCAAACAATGGTAAAATAAGGCTAAAAATATGCCAGATACCACTAGCAAATGTAACTGAAACATTCTCATTTCAAGAAAACTCAACAAACGAGATGTTCTCGCATATTCCTTCTTTTTACATTTCCTTAATTTTGATACCCTTACCAGGCTAAGTATGGATTACACCCCTGGGATTTAAAAGCCAGGCTTAGGCCAACTCGTTACATGGTTACTTGGTCTTGAGGTCTTTTCTGCCAATGGATACAGAGAAAAGCTGAGGTTGTTAATCAAAGGCAGTCAATGCAAAAAGGCTAAAAAGGTCATGGCTATTGCAAAATGTGCCAATCCTTTATTGCTAGCTAATATTTCTAGTATGCTAATAGCAAAGGCATATTTACTTTATTTCCATTTAAAAAATTCTTTTTCTCTTCAATATCTGAAAGATAAACAAACAAGGAAATCAAATAGTTGCAATAAAATTGTGAAGATGATACAATGAATAGAATACACAGAGTTTGTTAAGAAAACAACTCAAAAACGTTTTGCTCCAAAAAAACCAAGTAAAAAGCACATTTCCAGAGAAAACACCCAATAGTTTGACATCCAAAGGCAATCTATGTTCAATCAGCAAAGGTAAAATTATCTTACTGCAAATGCAAATCTTAAATTTGAAGGAGTTTGAGATTTAACAAATTGACTTTGAGAAAGTCTAGTCAATAGATGATGAAATAAAAAGCTTAACATCATTTTAAACATCAGCACTGATATCGTACATGATTCATCAAAGTCAAACACATTTTATTGTATATTTAGCAAACCTATAGATTAGGCACACAATTTCTTACCATTACTGACTGTGTTCCAAAGAGATGCAGGCTCTTTCCCCTAAAAGGAATGTGTAAAACATGTAGCTAAATCTCCAAACTGATAAAGCATTGATCTGTTGTTGGTGTCTACAATGGATTCAATTTTATTCGATATTTTTATGGAGCTAGTTCAAGTAATTTTCAAGTCTGGTACATCCAAAAGATCAGGAAAAAGAAATTGTAATGCTTTCCTTAACAAATTCAGTGTGTTTGTATTTATTATTTAGATGTATTGGTGTTTTTGTTTCTCAGTGACAGAGTGATAAGCAAAAGCTTGGAAGGAGCCTGTCCAGAATTTGTCAATGAAAGACAACTTATTTCCTACATGTGTTAATTTTATGGGCCTATTTTTTGGTGAATAAGCACTTCCCTAGCATTGTCTATGACCTTTGGGCTTGCATAGGTCTTGGGCGTGAGCCTTGGGCATGGGACTTGACAGCTCATGTTTTTTTCAAATTAGCTATCCTGTTATGTAGAAATAAACGCGATAAAATTCTTCTCAGTCAACTGCATCACGTCATGGGACTTGACAGCTCATGTTTTTTTCAAATTAGCTATCCCGGTATGTAGAAATAAACGGGATAAAATTCTTCTCAGTCAACTGCTATGCATCTTAGCCTACGATAGCACATATAACCAACCACACTGAGTAGAGTTAGCAATTATTCTTTGCATCTACACTGAGTATTATAAGTCTTTGCAACAATGTAATTTTGTTGAATATCCTTGTGTAATTGTTTAAATTCTGTTACAATATCTTCTTGGTTAATGAGCAGTAAACTTCAGCCAAGTACTTCCTATCTTTGATAGATTCAAGTTTTACAAAGTTATGAAGCTAACGGGTATCTCTAACTTGAACTTTGGAGTTCTCATAAACTTATTGCTTATTAGGTGTATTATACAAAGATAAAACACAAATTGTAAACAAATAAAACAGACATCATATCCACATTGAATACCTTTGTAAAGAATTTGCCAATACTTGTTTGTTTCAATGTTTTCTTTTCTTGAGCCTGTAAAAATGGCACAAAAATTTAGAGAACCTGATTATCTATCTATTGATCTATCTTTAGCAATATACTGAATGCCTTCTAAAAGAAGCTTAACATCAGTGTCTAAAGAAAAGAAACTAAAAGAAAAATAAGAATTATATATATATTTATAGATTTATGTAGATATTGCACAAAAAACAGTTGATAGATACTTGCAATTTATATTTAACAGCAGAAAGACACTTTTTTGGTAACAGTTTAATCTGATCATGCAGAACCTTCAGCCGAAATTTCTGCCTCCAGCCCCCCCTACAACCAGTACTCCCTTTGGCAAGATTCAAGAATGCCATCAACAACAGAAGCTACCGATGATGGCAGATTTGGATGAAATCTACAAGTTGAAGTTAAAAGCACTAAGAAATGACTTTCTTTCAATTTACATTCATACCCTGGTACTTTGTATTATACCAAAATGTGAGTGGCAAAACTAAATATGCCTAGCCTCACATATGTATATTGGTGCCTATATAGCTGTGTGGGAGATGGCTTACTTCCCATTCGAGTTTTATAGAATTATGTCGGAAATACAGATTGTAATGCTCCAGGTTGAAAAACATTGTATGATTTTGCCAACATGTCACTGTGACCAACGGCACATTATCGGCTGCGACCTGCGAGCAGAGGCATTTGAGCTGCGAGCAACGATGCCCATGTATAAATTACTATAGTATAATATATGAATTCCTTGATATTTTGGGTAACTAGAGGTGCCAGGTGTGAGCACAAGAGGTTTAGCGTCGCTGCAAGCATATGCATGTTTTGCTAAGGAAGCACCAGTGGCGAAGCTGGGCTCGGAAACCTGGTAGTGCTCAACATAGAGCCTCTTCCCTCCTACAGAAATCAAAAAGTCGCTGTGCAGGAGAAAATGTGCCTTTGCAGAGGTAAAGATCCTTGTTCCCTGGCTGTGGAAACTCAATGGCTGGAGAAAAAGATATTTGTAATGCACTGACATTTGTAAAAAATACCTTTGACAGCAGGAATGGCTGAAGCTGACTGGCACAAAACAAGATTGAGCCCATGGGCAGCACAGTGAAAGAAAAATGCATAAGGGTATTCTTCCTTAACTAAAGTTTGAACCCCTGCAATGTGCCCAGACATAACAGAAACTCCATCATATGTCTGCATAATGAGTTTCTTTTGAATTGAAGATTCATACTTCTTGAATATATCTTTGATGATTGCAGTAATAGCAGGTGCAGTTCTGTTAGAACTGACACTGTAAAATTTCAAATATCATCTTTTTACGATATTTTTTTTTGTCAAGGCGTATAATTGCATTCACTTGCTCCTTAGTAGAAATATAAGTTGTTTTGTCGACCTGAATACTTATAAACTTGCATTCTTCTACTTTCTGGTTGATTTGGTCCTGGATAATCGCATCAATAGACTCGATCAGATCATTCTGGATATCTACAGAAACTCCAGTAAAAACTCCAGCATTACCTCTTTCAAATTCTGTTTATCTGTCATGCAGGCACTGCCGAAAAACGGAATCAAAATTACCAAAACAATCTACAGGCTCACGATAATTCCCCTTATTTAAGGTTCCGGTGGATTCATCATGGCTCCTGAATGACAACTCATGTTTTGCTACAAGACAGCCTCTACAAGACAGCCTCTGAGATAACACTCAACATGCCCCTGCTCTGTCTTACCTCTTTAGTGTAAAGCTAGACTTCTTCCCTTCTGGCTTAAAAAACAGAACATTGGCGCTCTCTTTGTCACTGTATGTTTTCCACATCTTGTAGGCCCCCAAATGAGACCTTGATTTCTCATGCTTCTTGCCATCAGATAGGATGTTCCGCATGTTAGAGTATCCTGTCTCTGTCCAAGATTAGGAAACCCTAGGCCTGAAAAGTAGACAAGGCCAGTAAGAGACTATTTTTCTCTTCACTGCCACAGACATACCACTCTCCTTGGAACATCCTGACCCCAATCTTCAGTTGAAGTGAGGCATTGGCCTAGGTTCCCCACCATCAACTTCTGCTCGGTAAAAATTTCTTGAAGTTAAAGAGTTCCGCAAAACATTTGAAACTGTATCTCATCTGGAAATAATTTCCTGTGCACAAATTAAAGACATTTCTAAATACACAAATCAAAACTTAGTTTGGGTTCACTCTGGAATGATTCAGACTGCAGTTTTGAACAAGACTCTCTGGCACTGGTATAGGGTGCAGCTTGTCTTGTCTTTAGAAAGGGGCATGACCTTGTCATTATAAACATTGGACCTCAGGTGTTGCGTAACAAATCAGAATGTGTTTTCAGTAACTGGGTAATTATGATTATTATAGCAAGGTTGTGCCCATTTCTGAGAGCATGATGTGCATTGTTTTTCTCTATTATTTGGCACAACAAAACACAGGTTGTCCAATTGATGATTTTTTTGTTGGGCACGACCAAATAAAAAGGTACCAAATTACGGGCACAAACTAATATGTAGCCCTGTGGTATCTCCGCTCGGCCTCTCAAAAAGTTAACAGCAGGACCATGTTTCAGAATACTACCAGTGGCGACTTTAGCCTGAGATAAGTGGGGGGGGGCAAAGGTGTGTCTGGTACCACGTCCTTTTGGACCACTCCTTTTGCCTTTTTTGAAACATTTTCTTCTGGAGGAAACACCTCTTTGTCTCTCAAGAAATGTTATTTAAATGTGACGATCTAAATATGGCCCCCCCCCCCCCCGAAGTCTTCTCATCATGTTTGCAAGAATCTCTAGGACCAACTTTCTGAAAAAATGGGGGGGACTAGTCCCCATTCTCAGTCGTTTTGACCCTACTTAATGTTCTAATCTTTTAAATTTTTAGTAATTGTATTTTTATCAGTACATCTGTGTTTGCTGAAAAAAACTTTTGAGCTTTAAGAAAATATAAGCCGTCAACATCAGAACACAATTTTCATGCAGAAATTAGAAATCTTTGCCATTAGCAAGCCTTCCAGAATAAATCTGACTTGAAATGACAGAAGAATGCCGAGATCTATCAAATATTATCATTAACTTACCTTCTTCATAATTCTATGATAAAGCAAGAGCCAAAAGAACTCCCATCATCTCAATCTGAAATTCAAACCGCCATGCTTTCTCTAACTATTGTTGTTGCTGCTGCTCATATTTGGCGCCAAACCTGCTGTATTCACTATCATTGATCATATGTCACAAAAATCCTATTTCAATAAACACTCATCGTTTTAAGAAACTCACTAAAAGAAAAGTTTATCAACATGAAATCTCGACTTATAGAAAAGCATCGTTTTTATCTGCTGTAATTTCAATTGAGAAAATATGTTCGATTTCGCTATAGTCTAGTCGAAATCCAGGGCACAGAATAGAAATAAGAGCCTTATTTCTATTCTGTGTCCAGGGCCTCCGATAAAGGTGAGGCCGGGGGGCCATTCCCTAACATTTTGCAAAGCAAAGATTTTCTAAAAAATATTTTGCTATTTGCTATGTTTGTTAAAAAAATTTCGAAAAGCGGGGTTTTTGGATAAAAGAAAATGTTTCTTAATAGCATTTACAGCAACATTAAAGTGGGCGCAGGACGGGATATGATTTGTGAGCAAACACAATAATGATGTAAGATAATGCATATGCATGTCAATAAGGCTTCCCTACATAATATCCTCACATAATTAAAGTTTTAACTCGCTTAATTCTCACGTCAGAAAAAAAAGGAAAGAGATGGTACAAAAGGCCTTAAAGAAAAGATGGATATTTTAGAATTTGTTCTGTTTATAGTCATGTGGGAAAGAAAACTGCGTGCTATAAATTATACATCAAACGAATTTCAGTTGCCCAAGTTGGATCTTTCAGTTGCGTCTGGGCTTCTAAACTGCTCAATTTCAGATATAGAGTTACTTCGGAACTCTTCGGAGTCAGTGAGGATGACAGCTTCTGCACCTGCCAGTTCTTGGTGCTCATCTCTTGAATTTTCCCAGAAGAGAAACCGCAAAGTCAAGTGTTTCTTTGATGAACTACTTTGAGATGATGCGTTAAGTGATCCAGAAAAATAGTTTAAGGTCAAGGTTTTCTACAAAACAGTCGATACAGCCCTCATGCAGCTTCGATTGCGATTTAATGGGCAAAGTTTCCTAACAAACCTTTTCATGTTTCTTTACCCCAAATCACTGGCAAGTATGAGTTGTCTGATCAGATTTTCCCCATTAAAGCTGTAATTGCAGCATATCCAGAGATTTTACGAAAAATTTGGAAACCGAATTGCGGTTATTTGCAATAGAGTCCAAGAACGATATTGCAGACAAAGAGTCAGTTCTGGAAATTGTAGATTTGATGCTGAAAAGCAGAGTGAGTTCATTCTTTCCAGAAGTGTACAAATTACTAACTCTGTTTGTAACAATTCCAGTTACGGTTGTCACAGCTGAGTGATCATTTTCAAAACTTATATTGATTAAAACGTACTTAAGGTCAAAGATACCTCAAGAAAGTCTCGATAACTTGGCAATTCTGTATACAGAAAATTCAGAAGCCAAATCAATTGATAAGACTGAACTCTCTGAGCGATTCGCACATGTCAATGCTCGAAGGCATAAAAGAATTGACATATAGAACTTGAAAGTTCTTTTTTCTGATAACATTTCAAATAAAATCATATTCATGACATTTTTTAAGCATTTGTGAACAAACTTTCGCATAATTTTACGGAAATTGCATTGAATTTCGTTCCGACGGCACTGCAAAATAAAAAGAATCAAGAATATTGAGGCTCAGCAAAAAATTAGGCATTCATAAAAAGTGGGTATCTCCTAGAATTGCATTTCTTTATCATCCTTACCAAAATATTTCATATAGTAACTACTATATACAAATTTCAAGCGTAATTCATTAGACATTGTTGCGTAATACTTACTTACAGAAACAGATGCATATGAAGCATTAAAAAACTAATAGTGTCAAATGGCAAATTATATGCTGATAATTATATTAAGAATAAGATGGCAGAAAGGAAAAATATTTTAGTTCAATGGATCTATCATAAAAATTGATAATTTTGCGTGTTTTTAAGTTTCAATGTCATAAAAATATATTTTGAATTTTATGATTAGGATCACAAAACTTTTGATGCAGATCCCTAAATAAAGAGATTCCTAAGTAACGGGAACCTCCGCAGCTCTCATCATTTTTAAATATTATTTTTGAATTTTCGCGGCTCTGGTACCCAGGGTATGTTGGGACCTAAGTTTCAAATTCCATTGTTCTGTGTTTCAAACCGAAATTCCGAGAAATAATTGACGTGAAAAGAAATTTCCGCGTGACTTCCGGTGGCTTTCAGTCTGTTTGTCGAGAGAATGAAAGAAGTCGTAATAAACTGAAAATTGCAGCAAAAAACAAAACTTTGTCGCTCAACCGAAATCATGTCTGGCCTTGCCTTCAAAATATGGGAGCTGGTGTGCTACTGTTTAATAGCAATTCTGGGCCTAGTAGGCAACTTGTTAGTTTGTCTCGTCGTTTTGAAGAACGGGCCTGTCTTCCGAAGGGCGCCATTTAACATTTTGATCATGTCGCTTGCAATAGCTGACATCCTTCTATCGCTGGTTGCCATTCCATTCTATCTTCTTCTGACAGCGATTATACCGCATCCGGATGGCATTGCAGGCACGGTAATGTGCAAGGTGAGCCATACCGTACCTTTTTGGTTAGCCGGGGTCTCTATTTATCTTCTAGTGGCAATAAGTTTCGAGCGATACGAAGCCGTGAAAGACCCACTGGCAGCTTATACACGATCCGGTTTTACGAAGAGGACCCGCTTCTTTATCTTTGGTGCTTGGTTGATTGGTTTCGTGATCCAACTGCCAACCGTTATTGGGATAAAATACGACAGCACCGATGCCAAAGTTGGGAACTGTATCTACATCTTGAGCAGGAATACCAGGAAAATAATCTACCCCTTCACATTTTTTGCACAGTTTGTCATTCCCGCCCTGATATTTATCGTCAATTTCATAAGGATATACAAGTGCATGTCTTTGCTGGGAGGCAATTTACGGTGTCATTTTTCAGAAGGTGAGGTACCTAAAAAGATTCTTCAAAGAAAGAGACGCACCGTAAAAGTTATTTTCACGGCATCGTTGGCATTCTTTATATGTTGGACACCCAACAATACAATGTACTTTCTTTTCCAATATTTCAATAAAGTAGCTTGGAATTCCGATCTGTATCAAATTGGGGTTGTTCTTGGATTCCTTAATTCGTGCATTAACCCCTTTCTGTATGCATTTCAAAGTGCGGATTTCCGAGACAATTGTTTGAAAATTCTGAGAAAAGCCACACGAAGAAAAGCTTTTGGATCGTCTTTTACGGGAAGTACAAGCAACGGTTTCTTTTCTGACGGATATGCTGATAACAAAAAACTTATAACATACGCATCGTAAAAATGCCAAAGAAGAGCAATCGCACTGTAAATCTAATGCGGATGTAAAAAGCAGCTAAAGCTAGAAGGGAGCCGGAGAAAGATGTCAAATTCAGTGCGTTGCTCGTTAAAATAACATCTGTTTTTCTTTAGATTCAATAGAAACCAAGAAGTTTCCTCAATGTAGCAAAAATTGATAGTAAGTTTTACAGATGTTGCTCGTACTTCGATCGCTTGATTACTATGACTGTAAGATTTAGGCTTATATGAGGATTGGAAGAATATTTGATATGCTAACACTCTCAATATCTCTAATTCTTTTCTACCGGTTTGACATCTTCCTCAATGAGCAACCTATTTCTCTTGAGCTCATTTTCAACATGCAGCTGTTTTATTTTGAATAATTCATATTATGTTAAACATTATTTAGTGAAATCGTTGACAGTTGCAAGCAAAATGAACTAATTGTTATTTTAAAGTTAAGAAAAGAACCAAGCATGTTACTGTTAGCTTGAAGAAAAACAGCACACTGAATCGTTTGGGATAAGAGGTCATCGCCATCATCATCATCATCATCATCATCATCATCACATTCAACAACCCTCTTGGGTCATACAAATGTCCGCCAAGTCAACTACAACATTAAGATTTACTGAGGTGGTTTTGACATCAGATTGTAATCTTTCAGATTGTAAAAGGAATCCACAATTTTGTCTGGCAGGCAAATAACATCAAGTAACAGTGACCTTAATCGGTGTTCAATCAATCAATCAATCAATCAATCAATCAAAAACTTTATTAATGTGTCAAAAAATATTTAGCTTACAAGCTAATTGGGGACACTGAATATCAACCCAACAAGGTGTTAGCACACTGAATATCGATTATGCAATTTTGGTCATATGCAACAAATAATTAGTGCCTTCACATCACAGTATTTTAAGAAGATCTTGAGCAGATCATAAAACAGTAAAAGACAGCAAATGAATTGTCATAATTGATATTTCACATGGTAACATCTGTGTTGGGTCCTAATACACCTTATCCACCCTAAGAAAGAATTTCGTAAGAAATTTTTTCCATCATACAGGAGAATCCAGAATCAAAGATTGAATGTATAATTAACAATCAATTTACTGACATGCCTTGAATTTCCATGAATTAGAAGTTGATTTTTAAGTACATACTTATTGCAACATACATGAATAAATAATTCCTGGTAATTTCTGCAAAAAGTTAGAGCAAGAGTTAGCTAAACAACATTATCTACAACTATGAGACAGATTCTCTCTTCCATTGGGGTGTTTTAAGTCATAAACTCTCAGGGTTTGGTTGTAAAGTATGAGAAGGAAGAACCGCAGGATAGGCTGTCCGCCAGATTCTGTGAATCTTGCAATGGGTGTTGTTATGAAAGACATAAAGGAACAAAGCAATACGATGACGAGAATCCAATGTCACAAGATAAAATTTTCAAAATAAATTAAATTTAAAGAATATATTATATTATATTCATAGTATATTCTTTAAATTGAATTTATTTTGAAAATTTTATCTCGTGACATTGGATTCTGGTCATCGTATTGCTTTGTTCCTGTATATCTTTGGTTGTAAATACTGACCAAAGTGCTAAAAAGGCATCACCTGTAGAGTGATATATACTTGTGTCATCCTTTGATGTGACAACAAGAACATTCATAGGTAGACATCTATAGACATAACTTATATTGGTCAGTGTCAGGCATGACAAGAATTTTCTGACATAAACTGGGTGCATAGAAGGTTTTCCTGTTCCAAATATTTTTGATTCCATGGCAGACATCAATTGATTGCAAAGAAGACCTAGCCTCTGGTTTTTCGCAGGTATGTTTGAAAACACTTCAAAAAAATTCTCTTAAAGATCTTCATAAGATTTAAAGATACTTGCTATGCAAAATGCACTTTCTTGAGATACAATTTGCAATACTAAATATATTTGTAACTGCTTAAGATTAAGCTTGACTCGCACATGTGCAGGAATTTTACTAGTTATTTGAAAAGCCAGTAACTAACATTAAAAAGCCTAGAGATAACTTGGATATTCACATCTTCCTTTTGGAAACCAACAACGGACTCACTCTGGGGCATCAATAAGCATATAGACATATTTTTTTAAACATACCTGTCAACAACATGATGTATGACTGACATAACTAAAAATCACCAAGTTCATAAAAAGAGTTGCTCAGGTGTTTAACAAATCTTTTGAACAAAGATTCTATGATTCTTGTGGTTGCCTCTCTGATGAAGAAGGGATCTCTAAGATCTATGGCAAAGACAAATTGGAAAATAAAAACGAATACAATTTAAAAAAGAAGTTTGTTTAGAAATTCATAAATACATCAAAGACAATTAATTTGAGAACTGGAAAGCATTCAAAATTAAAATAAGAGAATGCAGATACCTGAATCAACCATGATGCCAGATGCTTGCAACCAGTGAGGTCTAACAATGCTTGCTGAATCTTGGAAGGAAACATTAAAAAGCTGCATAAGTTAAATCAGATTGATTTTGCATCTACAAAGTGTCTATTGGAAAACTGCTACATATTAACAGTGAATGCTCGTGCAATCACCTTATCATTTCACATTCCAACTTATTTTTAAGGTGGTATGCACAGGATAAAGGGCAAACCACAATAATAAATTTCAAGAGAAACATTTTTCTTGTTAAGCAGGAATCTAATACATCAACCACAAAGAACGTTATTTGTATTATTTGCAGCTAAACAAGCCTGACACAAAAAGCTTGACCATTTTGCTGATTATCCACAGAGAAATATATTTATAGATGACACTGGATGGTTGGCAGCAAATCATCTATTTCCAGCTGCAGATCAAGAGTAGCCAATGGAAAAAGTAATGAAAATATATTAAATACACTTACTTTTATAAATTCTTTATATTCTGCATCCTTTACAAAACCTTTACTATACTGTACAGACTTTTGTTGCAGTATGCTGACAAAACAGAAACCATAGATAATATGGCATAAGAAATTTGATTAAAATACTAATCAAGAGAGGCAATTTTTCCAAAGCAGTGAGGCAATTTCCAAAACAACATTTAAAGAAAAAAACTGGTATCAAGCCATTTAATTTTTGGGCATACATATAATGTGCTTAGTAAACAGACTCTTCCCCTTTCTTTCCAGCAATATCAAGGTTGCACAGAACAGCATCCCATTCATATTTAGGACTTTATTATCTGATGCTCCAGAAAATGAGGACATGAATGGTGCATAATTTTTCCAATTTTCTACATATTAAATTATCAGACGCAAGCTTTGATGGACAGAAATTAGTTGAGATCCCTTGTATAAATGAGTTTTATTGCATGTCTGCTTTGTTACTTATTCATTTCTTTATTTGGATATTTTTACTTAAGCCAAGGATGGATTCCACTGAGGTCATCCTTAGTGCAACACCAATCTAGCTCTTGAAGTAACTGAAATTCCACTGAAGTAACTGAAATCATTCTAAATATAAAGTATAAAAAAGGTGCTAAAATTTGTCGACTAATGGGTCCCATTCTGTGCTTTTAAAAAAAGATATCTTGAAAAAACAAGCTGAATCTAAACTCACAATGCTTTGCCGTAAGCACAATACTGAGTGATTTTCATCAGTACTTTCCAAAATATAAAATGGATTATCTCAGCTTTTTCTTCTAAACCACTGGCCTCTGTCAAGTCATTAAATATATCTTGATACTCTGTGCTAGAAACAAACTGTTTTAAAAATGTTCTTGCTAGAGACTGGAACACTTTGCTACAATTCAAGCCAATGACAAAACAACTTTGTATAAATTTGCAACAAAGACAGTCCAGTGTCCTATCACAGAGACAGTCTTGAATTCCATCCAAAAAATTGTCTATTCCAATATCATTGCGATATTGATATTCCGATATTAATAATTTGCAGTTGTCACATGTTTCTTCAAGGTCCCTAAACAGATCACCTTGTGACTTTTTCTCTTCTATATGCAAGAAGCCTTCTGCCATGCATTTTCCATTAACTAGTTCAACTTGAAAATCCTTTTTTGTGATGAAAGAATGTAAAAAGTACTCAGAAAATTGCAAAGATTGGCCACTCCTTGCAGTTGATTGGCCATCTTCATCAACTCTATGATGCTTTGGAAAACCCTTCTTTGACCTTGATAGTTTTTCATACAGATTGGCAACCTTTATCCAATAGACAGCATAATCTGGATGCAGATTTATACATTTCTGTAAACTTTCAGCGGCTTCTAAAACCAAACATTATATAAGCATTTGTCATATCATAGAGATCATTGAGATATGAAGGCATTATACAATTTAGAACAAACTTGGCACCTTTGAAATTGAAACCTTTATCCTTTCAGCATTGCTTTTCACAGCAAAATATG